>NW_026622908.1:26679584-26982615 GCF_023065955.2 Ursus arctos
GGAAAAGCATGGCTATTTTTTCATTCATTCATTCTCAGGAAGGCAAAATAACATTATAATCATCTGCACTCATTATAAAGTCACATGGCCTTAGGTTCAAATCTAAGTTGTCAATCACTGACTTTACCGTTCTTCAGATACTTACTCTCTGATTTGTCTTCTCATCTGTAAATGGTTATAATAATGGTATTTAACAAAAAGCCTCGTTTTAGTATTAAATGAGATAACCTACAGAAAGCAAAAAGCACTACTTCTGACATGATAAATGCTAAATTAACAGTAGCTATTATTTTCTAGTTGTCCACAACATTTTTGAAATGCCTATTGATGTACTCTCTTAGGCAACATCGAGACATACTTGTCATCTATGTCCCCACCTTGTCACATACAACCCAACCCCAAATCCCAACATAAGGAAACTAGGGCATTCTCACAGAGCAGTAAAGAAAGGAATCTACATTCCAGAGTCGTGTATTTATTTACGTTTTTATTTAAATTCCAGTTAGTTAACATACAGTCTAATATTAGCTTCAGGTGTACAATATAGTGATTCAATACTTCCATTCAATCCCTGGTGCTCATCAGGACAAGTGCTCTCCTTAATCCCCATCACCTATTTCTCCCATCTCCCCACCCACCACCCCTCTGGTCACCATCAGTTTGTTCTCTATAGTAAAGAGTCTGTTTCTTGGTTTGCCTCTCTCTCTCTTTTTTCCCTTTTCTCATTAAATTCCACATATGAGTGAAATCATATGATATTTCTCTTTCTCTGAATTATTTCACTTAGCATAACACTCTCTAGCTCCATCCATGTCATTGCAAATGGCAAGGTTTCATTCTTTTTTTTAATGCCTGAGCAATATTCCATTGCGTGTGTGTGTGTGTGTGTGTGTGTGTGTGTGTGTGTGTGTATCACCTCTTTATCCAATCAATGGACACTTGCACTCTTTCCATAATTTGGCTATTGTAGATAGTGCTGCTGTAAACATCAGGGTGCAAGTATCCCTTTGGATTCATGTTTTAGTATTCTTTAGGTAAATACCTAGTAGTGCAATTGCCGGATCATTGTGGAGTTGCATTTTAAACTTTAATCTGGTCGAAGGCAAGAACCATGAAGCCTCCATATTGGAAGCGAGTCCACCACAGGCAGCATGTGAGTTACACAGCCTCACTCGGCCTCTGCAGCCACCCAGTAAATGGAGGCTCACATCTAAATGATTAAATACATCAGCGTTAAGAGGGGCACCTTGGGTGGCTCAGTTGGTTAAGCATCTGCTTTCGGCTCAGGTCATGATTCCGGGGTCCTGGGTTTGAGCCCGGTGTCAGGTTCCCTGCTCAGTGGGGAGTCAGGTCAGGTTCCCTGCTCAGCCTCAGTGGGGAGTCTGCTTCTCCCTCTCCCTCTGACCCTTCCCATGCTCATACTCTTTCTTTCCCTCTCAAATGAATAAATAAAGTATTTTTTTAAAAAATATCTCAGAGTTAAGAATAAAGCTAGCAAATTTTAAAAAAAGCCATTTCATCATCTTCAAAATGGCCTAAATGGTTATTTTCAAACTTAGAATTCTCAGATGGCTTGGCATTTTGTACTAAACTGAGGTGGCATACGAAGAGGCAGCCCTTGGTGCCCAACCCTCCCCCTGCAGCCCTGAATATCTTCCTACTGCTGTTAAATGTAGCTTTTTAGGAGGGACCTCACCTGCATGCATGTCGACATTCAAGTCGACATGTCCAAGTTCCAACCACGTACCTTATACGAAGACACCCTTGAGCGTACACACTGCAGTAATGATATCTGCTCTCAGGAGGGCACACCAAGGGAAGAGACCCACGTAGATACTAAAGAAGAGCTTGAGTAGGAATTCCAGATCTCAACTAACACCAAGGCCTGATCAAAATATAGTTGGGGACTATAAGCGGGACCTTCCTCTTAACTACATGAAGTCCATGGCTACAAAAAAGGAATTGACTGGAGAAATCCTGTTTGGATTTTTTTAAAGGACGGAGCCCAGGGCAGGTACCTCTCCTGCTTGAGTCTAAATGCAAAATCAGGGTTTTGGAGCCAAACCACTGGGGTTCTGACTCTGCTTCTGTTATTTAGCAATTAAGTAATCTCAGGCAATTTATTTAGTTTCTACGCCTGTTTCTTTGTGAAATAAGAATGATAAACATTTACTTCATAGTATTTGAGAATTAAGAAAGGAGTTAATGCACACAAAGCAGTTCAGAAAGTAGCTAGGAAACAGTATGCATTGTATAAATATTAGCAATTAGCTGTTATTATTATTATTATTGGAAGAAAGTAATAGTGATATTGTTAGTGGTGGTAATTATAATAAGATGCTAGTTATGAAATAATATAGTAAATCCTAGCAAAGTAAGTTGCAATCAGGTTTTTATTTTGTCTTGTTTTGTTTGGAATAAGGGTCACTTAGATAACATTTAGCTAGAATAGAAGTCCTTCCTCTGGGTAAGTAATTAAGGTTTGAATTTCTGATTCTGGTCACATCACAGATTGAACTAATCTAGATACACCTTCCATTACAAAACAGACAGAAATACTGGATACGAATCTAAGAAAGGGAACAACAACAGGTACACAGCTCTGAAGGGGGAAAAAAAGGTAGAAGAGGGCTGCCAGATGTGAGAAATGAAAAAGGAAACTTAGCGGGTAGTATGAGCTAAATAAAATGATGCATGTCTGAATAGAGGCAGGCGAAAGGTTCTAGCAGCAGAAAAAAACCTCTGCAAAGTCTGAAGTCACACAACTGTAAGGTATGCCATTTCTAGACCTGAATGCACCTGATAACAGTAATACGGTCCTAAAATATATAAAGTCAAAGAAGGTAGAGCTAAAAAGAGAAATAGACAATTCCATAATCGTAGTAGATTTTAACATACCTCACTTAGTCACTTACAGAAAAACATCAAGATGATTGTAAAAATTTAGAAAAATAGAGACAGTAACTATAAAGGAAACACAAAGATTCTCAGCGAAACTGAAACTAGTTCTAATCCTCTTGATGATATTGTCTGAACAAAACCTCAAGTTTAGAAAACATTTGAACCTAATGAATGAACTTAACCAATTGACATTTATAGAACACTTTACTCAACGAACTTACTCTTGTAAGAATAAGGGAAATTATACTTGATATCATGAAATATTTGGAACTGAATGGCAGTGAATACTGGATAGTTTTAAAACGTAAGGGGTGCAAAGACAGGACTGTCTTTCATGACAATTTAAACTTCAAATTCATATATTATAAAAGAATAAATATAGCATATTCGTGGGCTTTGCATTTAACTAAAGAAATCAGATTTTTAAAAAGGAGAATGTGAAAACAAATTGGAAAGAAAAGTTTGGGATTGATGCAGAAATTAACCAAAACAGCACCACTGGCATAGGGATCACAAAATTTTTCAGCAAAAGTAAAGCTAGTTCCAGGAAAAAATAAATAACAGAAAGGAAACACTTGAAATGACTGAGAGAAACAATTAAAATCATAGCTGAAAACAGGCTATCATCAGAAATAAAACTGATATTTAGAAATTATAGTAGAGTACCATGGCTACTTTTATGACAAAATATTAGAAAACCCTATTAAAAGAGAATTTTTAAAAATAATATTAAATGCCAAAACTGACTAAAGAATGTATAGGACACTTGAATAAAGTCCATTAAATGAACTGAATTGGTAGTAATATACTCTTCAGCCCCTTACACCTTAGTCACCTTATCGCCCCCTGAGAACAATGTTCCCAATCCACACGAAAATCAAGCCTAATTATTTTATATATAAATTCTTCTAAACCTTCAAAAAATGAAGGACAAATAACCCCAAAAGAACTCTATTCAGTAAGAAAAAGTTATTCTGTTTTGGAAGTTTGGTGAGATTGATGATTTGACTTTTGGTAGGGTGCTTTCAATTTGACTCAATAATGGTTCTATAAATGAGCCCTGTAAAATGTATTCAGCAGATCAAGGGTGTAAGTGAATTAATGTAGATTCCTGAAACCTCCCCTTTTTTACTCTTGGGAAGAAAACTCGTGGTCTCAGTAACTTCTGTGAAGTAAAGAAGCCAAAGGTTCGAAGGAACCCAGAGCTCCCCCTTCTTTTATGTTATGAGAAGAGTAGGACATGCATCTAAAGAAATACCAGCTGCCCACAGGTAGATAATCTCCCATTCTACTTCCTATTATGTTATAAAATTTCTGTATCATTTCAGTGCAGTGAGTCTTACCAAAGCTTACTATGATTCTTTCAGATAATCTCCACATCCCTGATCACGTCTCCAAATCCAGACAGGGACAGTTTGAGAAAACTGAAATAAGCCATTCAGAGAAAGACAAAATACTATATGATCTCACTTGCATGTGGAATCTAAAGTGGTCAAACTCATAGAAACACAGAGTAGAATGGTGGTTGCCAAGAGCCAGGTGGTGGGAATATGAGAAGATGTTGGTCAAAGGGTACAAAGCTGCAGTTATACAAGATAAATAACTTCTGGAGATCCAAGCACGACCTGATGATATCTTAACAATTCTGTAGCGAATGCTTGAAATTTTCTAAGAGGATAGATCTAAACCGTTCTCAAAATTAGAAAAGAAAGAAATGAAAAAAACAAAGGTAACTGTGAGGTGATGGATATGTTAATGAGCTTGATTGTGGTGATCATTTCACCATGTATTTATACATTAAAATATCAAGTTGTAGGTCTTAAAATACATATAATTTTTTTATTTGTCAATTATACCTCAGTCAAGAAAAACCACAAAACTACAGGATGTGAAGAACTGAAAAGAAAACAGAGAACAAAGGGAAACGGAAACTCATTTATACCATTGGTGAGAGTGTAAATTTTCTCAAACTCTCTAAAGAGCAATTTAGCAATAAAGAAGTTGAAGATGCCTATTTTTTGTAGCAGTTCTGGTATTAGATATATAACCTATGGCATCATTTCTAAAAGTGCTGATTACAACCCATTAAAAGATTGCCAATTCAATTTAGTGGGTCTTTATCCACTTTAGTTTATTAGAATAGAATACAAAATGCCAGAGAAAATTTTATTCATTATATACATTTATCGGTGTATATGTACATGTATGTATATGCATGTGAATATAGAAAAGGTAAAGGTAAGTATCTTTCCATGTACACAGGTATGTGTACTCGTGTGCAGGTCGTGAGTCCCAAGATAAAATGTATTTCCTTCTGTGAATTACAGTCCAAAAAGTTTAAACACAATTTTTCTGGAGAAACACCCCCACATAAGCACAGTGAGACATTTACAGGGATGTTCACTGAAACATTTTTCATAACCATGAGTAATGGTAAATAACTAGATGTCTTTCAATTAAAAACGGGTAAATAATTCATAGTACTCTTATATAACAAAACACAACCATTCAATAGTCAAAATAAATGAACTAGCTCCTCATGAATCACTATGCAAAATTTCACAATATTGAGCATAAAATGCAAGTTGAAAAAGTACATCTATAAAATTCATGCAAATGAAAAACAAAATAATATTACATACCTTTATAGATATATGGAGTTGAAGGTATAAAAACATACATGGTAAGGATACATACATGCTGAAGGATTCTAGTCACCTCTAGCCTGGTTATCTTTACGTGGTAAGGAGAGCAGATCATGACTGGGGTAATGAGGAATCAGCTATAAGTACAAAAGTATATCTCTTTCCAAAAGAGGGATATGAAACAAATCTGATGATATTGCATTGGCATACCTGAGTGTTTGCAATGTCTCAAAAGTAATTTCTTAATCAAATTAGGTGAACTGACTTAAGGAAGTATTCTGTGCCAAGAGGAGTATTACAACTAATTATAATCATAGCATCTGTATTTAAATGAACTAATAATGCAAAAGAAAAACGGGTATCTCCCCAAACACATTCAACATATGCCCACGGTTGTTACTGGTGGATCAAGATGGAATAACTTTAAATTGAACAGAAAAAAAAAAAAAGATATTGGAAAGAACTTCCCAACTGTGAAATTTAGACTTTAGAGATTTAGGAACAGATGGTGATCAACTACATTTCAGACTTGTACACGTTCCCTTAGCTAGAGGTCAGTTAAAATGACCAACTTTCTCCCGAGGTGCTACACATATTTGTGTCGTGCTAACTCCAAAAATATTTAAGTAGCGATAAAAAAAGCTAAGAATGGGTAAACACCTTCAATTCACATTGTCAGCTGTGGTTTTTGCACAAATACTTAACTTTCCTTAGGCCAAAATGCTTGCCACATGAATGATTCCAGTTACAACTGCAGACTATTCAAAAAGTGGTTGCAAGCACCATGAAAATCAGACTTCAGCATAAATTAGTATGTTTCAAACCACCACCGAATGTTAGGGCCAAAGGCTCTTTTTAAATTAACTATTTCGTATTTTTACATAAACTTTACCTACACAGTATGAGGAAAATGAGCAAACTCATAAACTGGTCTTCACATTCTATGACACGCTCAATAAGAAAGTGGAAACACATGCTCCTCATACCAGCATTTAACCATGGATACTGCATTTAAAAAATGCAAAATGTAATTAATTATCTATTAGAAGATCACCGAGACTAATAAGAAGACTAACATTCTGCCAATTAGTTATATAAACTCAAGTGATCAGTTGAGCTCCTTGGAATTCCTTGTGGTGGACAAACTCTGAAGTGGACCCCGGGGAGTCAAAGCTTGACATAACCCACTTCCCTTGAGTGTGTGGGCAGGACCCGAGACTTACTTCTAGCCAACAGAATATGACAAAGGTAATGGGACAGTCATTCTGTGCTTACATAAGATTGTATCTTAGCACACGGTAGCAAGAGATTTTCCTGCTGGCTTAAAGGAATAAGTTTCCACATTGTAAGATGGTTCAGGAATAAGGGGGTTTATGAGTAGACCTGTAGAAGGACCATTTGGTGAGAAACTATAGTATCAAGTAGGAGCAGAGGGCCCTCAATTGATAGCTAGTCACAAATGCGGACCTCAGTCCTACAATCACAAGGAATTCAGCCCCAAATCATAAAAGCTTGGACAAGGATTCTGAGCTTCAGAAAGGAACACAGCCTTGCCCACCTGTGGACTGCAATCTTGTGAGATAATGCACAAAAGAACCGGTTAAGCTGGGCCTAGACTTGTGATCCACAAAGACTGTGAGATCCGAAATGTATATTGTGTTAAACACCTAAGTTTGGGTAATCGAAATGTAGCAACAGACAACTAAAACAGTTCCCCAACTGTGAAAAAGTTGGGTTGTCAGAAGTTCTCCATTTTGCGTGTGCATCAGAATTACCCAAGACTTTTTTTTTTCTTTTTAAACAAATACACAAGTCCGTACCTCAATGCAAGTGGTCGATCAGAATTTTGAGAGATGAGGCTGAGATATACTAATTTTTTAAAGATTCCCAGGTGATCCTCATGACACTGAACTGACTCTTAAGATCCTTTCTGGTTATAAATATGTTTATAAATGATATCTGGCATCAAGGTTTGCTACGCTTACTTCCTCTCATTTTCTTGTACAGTAAATCACACAAGATATTTGCTATTGCTCCAGAGACCAATTTTTAAAACATGGAAATGGCTGCACTTGATAAATATATCTATCTTTGGGCATCTTCCAAGCCAATATGTCATCAACCAGTGTGTGATCATTTACCTTCCTTCTTAAAAGAGAGAGAGAGAGAGCTGAGAAAGAGAAACACAAAGATACACATGCACCCATTTTAAATGACCTACACACACAAAGAGACCACAAATGAAGCCTGTTTGGGGTGGGGGTGGGAACAGGCACATCTTATTACTTTCTTTCCTCTCATTGTCTCTAAAACCGGAACTTCCCCTTCCATCCCATCTCCGGATGGGCAAAAATCCCCTATTTTCTACTGACTCTTTTTTGTACTAATACCTGAGCAAAGCTCTGTTGCTCACCATCACCAATCTATAATGAGAGAGGAAAACACAGGCAAGGAGAGGAGAAACTAAACCTTGGAGAACTCTCAGCTATAAATTAAAGTTCGATCTTACTTATATTGTAAAAGTAATGGCCCCATGGAATAGAGACTAGAGAGTTTTTCCTCCCTCCATTCACTTCTAATTTATATTTGTCCCAAGTTAAGGTACTGTGAAGAAAAGCTGTAGAAGCTGAGGGGCCAGAGGAATTGATTTTTGGTTTTTGTCTTCAAAAAAGAGGAATAACGAGAACAGAGTATCAGATGGTAAGTTAGAAGGGCATGTGCCTCAGTTTTGATCCTTGGTTTAATGTGTTAACCTCTATACCTCTGGTTCAAGGCCCTATGGTTGCTGAGTTTCTAAGGGCAAATATAAATCCTGAAAAAGTGGTTCATTCTGGGTTGCCCTCTTTTCAAATGGGGTCAAACTACTTTCCTGGCAGATTTCCTGTAAGGTGATTTATTATATTGCTGAAGAAATAAATGAATGAATGAATGAATGAATGAATGAATGAATGAGCAGACTCTCCTCTTCTTCTAATCATCCCCATGCAGAATTTGTAAAATCCATTAATCATAGATGGGGCTTGAATGAGGTTTCAGGACTTCAGAAGGCAGGCTGCTAGAGGTTTAAACAGAGTTTTCCTTTTATTAATGCAACAATGAGCCAAAAACATTGAAAAGGGAGAAGCAAATATTTTGCAACCATCTTCAAAGTCAAAGAATGCTCAGAGACTTATTTTTTCCTGCTTTTAGATTTCAGGTCAGTGGGTCTGGGTTCGGGAATCCTTAGATAGCACGTTTCAAACAGAGAGTGTGGTGGCGTTACACTCTCTTCTCCCCTCTCTCTCCTGTACTACCCCTCGCTCCCACCCCAAGTCCTATTACTGTTCTGTTGAAGCTGCCTTTGGAACAAAGATTAACCTTTAATACACACTTGTGTGTCCCCCAATAAATAATACACTTCATTGTGTTTCAATTAGTCTCTTACTCTCAAAAACTCTAATAGTAACTCCAGATGTGGTCTCCTCACATTTCAAATTCTGATGGGGCTGGGCCTCTTGGCACTTTGATCACCTGTCACGTGTGCTTTTTATTGTATAAATATTTATGTTTAATCTGGATCTCTGCTGACTAAATTTACTTTTCTAACTATGATACACACTCTAATATCTCTCCCCAGGATACTGTCTCTTACCATTAAACTAATTATAGGAACAGTGGATATGATATCTCTTCTTTTATAATAAACCCAACCAACCGTGCCATATTCTCATTGCCAGTAGAACATTTAATTCCCTTGATGGTAGTTTTAATTGTTGCTAAGAACAATATTTTTTCCAGGGCTCTTCATTTCTATCACCAACAATAAGACGTATTTCCTTTTCCAAGAGCAAGTTTTCCTCAGGGAGGAAAAAAGTTACTTCAAAACCACACAAAATGTACTGAGGATTCATTCTAAGGAGTGGAGAAAAATATACTAAATTGAGAAGTGAAATCTGGAGTACACAACCACCTACACTACATACGGGCCTTTCGCTTTACACTTCAGGGTCCCTTCATCCGTAATGAAAATAAGTGCTTCCTAAAAAAAGGACATTTCCCCCCTCTGGGATCGCATATAAGTGATCTAACTGGCACACAGTAAATCCCTGAGAGTGCAACGCGGACTTCTCTCCCTTAACACGTGCTCATGCAAATGGTGAATATTGGTAGGAGGAATGCGTTTATTTTCTTTTTCTTTTTTTTTTTTTTTTAAGAATTTATTTATTTAGGGGTGCCTGGGTGGCTCAGTCATTAAGCTTCTGCCTGCGGCTCAGGGCATGATCCCAGCGTTCTGGGATCGAATCCCGCATCGAGCTCCCTGCTCGGCGGGAAGCCTGTTTCTCCCTCTCCCACTCCCCCTGCTTGTGTTCCATCTCTCGCTGGCTGTCTCTCTCTGTCAAATAAATAAATAATATCTTTAAAAAATTATTTATCTGAGAGAAAGAGAACAAGCGGGGGGGGGGGGGACAGAGGGAGAGAGAGAAGCAGGCTCCCCACGGAGCAGGGAGCCCAACACAGGGCTTGATCCCAGGACCCTGGGATCACAACCGGAGCTGAAGGAAGATGCTTAACGACTGAGCCACCCCGGTGCCCAGAGGAATGTGTTTTTATTTTGTTTTCATTTTTTATTTTTTTAATGTTTTTTTTATTATATTATATTAGTCACCATACAGTACATCCCTGGTTTTTGATGTAAAGTTCGATGATTCATTAATTGCGTATAACACCCAGTGAAAAACAAAGCTGGGGGCATCACAATGCCGGATTTCGAGCTGTACTACAAAGCTGTGATCACAAAGACAGCATGGTACTGGCACAAAAACAGACACATAGACCAATGGAACAGAACAGAGAACCCAGAAATGGACCCTCGGCTCTTTGGGCAACTAATCTTTGATAAAGCAGGAAAAAACATCCGGTGGAAAAAAGACAGTCTCTTCAATAAACAGTACTGGGAAAATTGGACAGCTACATGCAAAAGAATGAAACTTGACCACTCTCTCACACCATACACAAAGATAAACTCCAAATGGATGAAAGACCTTGATGTGAGACAGGAATCCATCAAAATCCTAGAGAAGAAAATAGGCAGCAACCTCTACGACATCGGCCAAAGCAAACTTTTTCATGACACATCTCCAAAGGCAAGAGAAACAAAAGAAAAAATGAACTTGTGGGACTTCATCAAGATAAAAAGCTTCTGCACAGCCAAGGAAACAGTCAAAAAACTAAGAGGCAGCCCACGGAATGGGAGAAGATATTTGCAAATGATACTACAGATAAAAGACTGGTATCCAAGATCTACAAAGAACTTCTCAAACTCAATACACAAGAAACAAATAAACAAATCATAAAATGGGCAGAAGATATGAACAGATACTTTTCCAATGGTGACATACAAATGGCTAACAGACACATGAAAAAGTGTTCAAAATCATTAGCCATCAGGGAAATTCAAATCAAAACCACACTAAGATACCACCTTACACCAGTTAGAATGGCAAAAATGGACAAGGCAAGAAATAACAACTGCTGGAGAGGATGGGGAGAAAGGGGATCCCTCCTACATTGTTGGTGGGAATGCAAGTTGGTACAGCCACTCTGGAAAAAAGTGTGGAGGTCCCTTAAATAGTTAAAAATTGAGCTACCCTCTGACCCAGCCATTGCACTACTGGGTATTTACCCCAAAGATACAGACATAGTGAGGAGAAGGGCCATATGCACCCCAATGTTCATAGCAGCATTGTCCACAATAGCTAAATCATGGAAGGAACCGAGATGCCCTTCAACAGATGACTGGATTAAGAAGTTGTGGTCCATATATACAATGGAATATTACTCAGCTATTAAAAAGAACGATTTCTCAACATTTGCTGCAACATGGATGGCACTGGAGGAGATAATGCTAAGTGAAATAAGTCAAGCAGAGAAAGACAATTATCATATGGTTTCTCTCATCTATGGAACATAAGAACTAGGAAGATCGGTAGGGGAAGAAAGGGATAAAGAAAGGGGGGGTAATCAGAAGGGGGAATGAAGCATGAGAGACTATGGACCCTGAGAAACAAACTGAGGGCTTCAGAGGGGAGGGGGGTGGGGAAATGGGATTTGCATGGTGCACAGGAATGTGTTTTTAAAGATGACCTCATTCGCATCTAATCAGTTCAAGCATCATATTTGATGTGGCTACATTGAAGGTATTCTTGCATCAAGTAGGGACTTTCTAGAAACTTTGATCAATTTTTTTTTTTTTTGCCCATTTCCTAAAGCATAACATCAATTCTGCTTTTCAGAAGCAAAACAAAACATGCACATGTTGTAAAAACATCAGCATCAAAATTGCAGGATATGGGGAAAGCAGGAAATATGCCAACATCTCATTGGTCAATTCGGTCACTTACTTCCATGAACCTCCGTCTACCCATGTACAAATCTGGATTGAATTAGACCAGTGATGAGAAACCATTTTTGTCAGCACTGATTCAGGGCAGAAATGTGCATGGGCTTGTATTTGGAAGAAACTGTGTATATCCATACCTATACATACACCGACATCTATACCCACTTTGCCAATTTCTACAGCCATCTACATTTATATCGGTATCTTTAGGAACTGTAACATCTGTAACTGTGATGGGTAATTACTTTATTATTTCTAAATTCTTAAAGGCTTTTGCAGCAAAAAAAAAAATTCAGAAAATGTATTAATAGTCTTCGAAATAGCATCTAGGAATAATAATAATATACATCCACTGATGTGTAGGGTTAATGTAGGGGACATAATTTAGTATTAAGAATTGAGACACACAAATAGGATTTTCAAAATTCTGATTAAGAGATTGGTAAGCAGATGGAGAAATGTTGCTTCTACCATTTCAGCTCCTACTACTCTTGACCGCATACATTGTATTGCATCAATATTGGCCCTCACTCTTTTTCTGTAACATACAAATTAATTTCTGCCTCAGGATCTTTGCATTCTCCTCTGTTTGGAACTCTTTGACTCAGTACTTCTGAATGGCTTATTTGTTCATTCTTCTCTCTTTTGGTGTATAATCACTATCTCTAAGAGAAATCCCTACCTCTTTTATACTTGTCTCTCATCCATCCTTGTTTATAACAGGGCCCTATTTTATTTTCTCATAGTACTCATCACTATCTAAAATAAAGTACATTAATTGTCTGTTTCTGTTTGAGAATATAAATTTTTCAAGGACAGAGATTTTGTCAGTCTTATAACTCCAGCATAGAGCAGGTGTTCATTAAATATTGGTTGAATGAAGAAATGTGTTTTTTTTCCCCTTGTCCTTCAGATTATGTCTTAGACCAAGTTTTAAGACAAGGTAAGTCATTATTGCTCATCAATGAAGTATGTGTTTGTAAAACGATAAGTGAGAATGTTAATAACAATTAGCACGATACTTAGCATATTTGCTATCTCATTGATTTCCCCACTGAAAGTGATATTATAACCATCTCTGCATCGAGGATGAGTTCCTGCTCTGTCTTTCTGATTTTAGATCAGCTCCAGGGTTTTCACAGGAAAACTATTTTTAACATCACAAATTGGAAATGTCCACATGGCACTGTTTTTCCAGGTATACAGACCTCCCTCGATATCCCTTAACAGTGGATTTCTAATCATTCTATAGTTGTGAAAACAAGCTAACATCAAATAATGCAAGAGAAAATTAAGCCTGCTTTTTGTCAGAGGAATAAATCTCAGACAAATCATGTTTTCACAAAAAAAATAGCCAGTTTATAGTATAGTGTCCAGGGTTAGTAACACTTAAAAGAGTACTCAGAGACTCCGACTTTCTCACCTCACACAGTTTCCCAACCATTTAGACAATTCACTTCATATTTGAGCCTCAGAAATAGTACCAGTCTAGTGGAGGCATAAATAGAAAGCTATTTATGGACCTCTTAGAAAATTAGAGTCAGAACATGACCCAAGCCTATTGTTTGAAAAAAATTATTAAAGAATAACTGACATACAATATTGTATTAGTTTCAGGTGTGTGATACAGTGAGTCAATATTTATAAACATTACAAAATGGTCACCACAATAAGTCTAGTTGCCATCTGTCACCACAAAAGTTGCTACATTAGTGACTATATTCCCTCAGCTGTGTACATAATATCCTGTGACTTATTTTAAAAAGTATTTAATTTTTTTGCTTTATAAATATGTTATATGTTATGTACATCCAAAAAATGACATTAAAATATTACTCTGTGTTCCAGAAAAGATATTAAAGTTTTCTATTATTTACATCAAACAAGCAAGCACCTTTAAAAAAAAAAAACAAACAAACCAAAAGAGCCCTATTCTTCCTTTTCTGACATTCCCCTAGCCAGAGGGGACACTATGTCCCCTTCCAAATGACCAAGACCCTTTTCAGAGCCTGCACTCTGTGAAGACATCCTCTGATTAGAAATATCCCCTCTGGCTGGAATCATAGGGGCAGAGGAGGGAGGGGCAAGGGAGAAGGGGGTCCAGACTTGGGCAGGGGATTTCTGCGGTTTCTGGCCAGCTGCCCTCAGACACTTGCTACCCTTTGCCATCCTTGTGTGGACAGGCTAGGCTGGAGGTGGTGTGGGAGCTGTCCACCCACCCAGGCCTTCAGGGTGGGTTCACAGAGCCATGACAGGCCAATGCTCCAGGGATACTTTTTTTTGTTTTTTAACTTCGGAGATTTTATTAACATGAGTTTTTAAGAACAAGCATCCGGGGCAGCTGGGTGGCTCAGTTGGTTAAGCGTCTGCCTTAGGTTCAGGTCATGATCCCAGGGTTCTGGGATCAAGCCCCAGGTCAGGCTCCCTGCTCAGTGGGGAGTCTGCTTCTCCCTCTCCTCCCTGCCTGTGCTCTCTGTTGCTGTCTCTGTTGCTATCTCCGTCTTAAATAAATAAAATCTTAAAAACAAATTTAAAAAAATAAAAACAAGCATCCATACCAGTCTGGGGTTGAGAATGGAAGAAGGGGGGGAGGGGGGAGGAAGGAGAGAGGAGGGCAAAGCAGGGTAAGGGGAAGGAATTCTGCTCTATTGGTAACAAAGCTTTGGGTTCACCCCATCATGGATTTCATAGTTCCCCAGAGACACATGGTCCTTAAAAATCTGTCCCACTTCTTCAGGATGACCTTGTTCTAATGGGTACCAGTTTGGGCTGTGATCAGCTTCTTAAGGTCCCCGATGGTACCATCAGTGTTGCATCTAACAGGGACCTTCTTACCTAGACAGTTGTTGCAAACAACCTCCATCATCCTGTCTGGAGCTCAAAACACCTGGAACCTGTGGCTGCCACAACCTCCTTGCTCAAGGGCGAAGCCCAGGTCAGAGTGGACTCCAAGAGTTGGAAGCAGACTTTTAATCCAATTCACCTATTTTGTCCATCCCCATACCCCCACCTGGCAACCATCAGTTTGTGCTCCGTATCTATGAGTCTGTTTGTTTTATTTTGTGTAGTTGTTTGTTTCGTTTCTAAAGTCCATATATAAATGAACTTCTACAGTATTTGTCTTTCTCTGACTTATTTCACTTAGCATGATAGCCTCTAGGTCCATCCATGTTATTGCACATGGCAAGATTTCATTCTTTTTTTTATGACTAATCTTCCGTTATTCCATATCTTCTTTATCTATTCAACTATCCATGAACACTGAGATTGCTTCCATTTCGTGGCTCTTGTAAATACTGCTGTGATGAATATAAGGGTACATATATCTCTGTAAATTCATGTTGTTTTGGTTTTTTTTTTTTTTTTTTTGGATACTTAGTGGAATTGCTGGATCATATTGTTAGTTCTATTTTTTTAAAAGATTTATTTATTTATTTGAGAGACAGAGCAAGTGCAAGCGAGTGGGGGAAGGGCAAAGGTAAAGGGAGAGAGAGAATCCTCCACCAGACTGTGTACTGAGCGTGGAGCTGGACGAGGGGCTTGACCCCAGGACCCTGAGATCATCACATAAGCCAAAATCTAGATTTGGCCACTTAACCAACTGAGCCACCCAGGTACCCCTGGTAGTTCTATTTTTAATTTTTTGAGAAAGCTCCATAATGTTTTCATAATGGCTGCACCAATTTACATTCCCTCCAACAGTGCAAGAGGTTTCCCTTTCCTCCACATCCTGGCCAATACGTGTCATTTCTTGTCTTTTCCATAGTAGCCATTCTAACAGATGTAAAGTAATACCTCATTGTGGTTTTGATTGACATTTCCCTGATAATTAGGGACGCTGAGCATCTTTTCATGGAGCTATTGGCCCTCTGTACATCTTTTTTTGGAAAATGTCTATTCCGATCCTCTGCCCATTTTTTAAATCAAATTGTTTCTTTATTGAGTGGTATTCAAGCATACTCCTAAAAGAAAAAAAAAATAAGTAGCAAGAAATGAAGACCCTGGTTATGTATATTATTTAATGGAGTTGTGCATGATTTGTTGTCCTGCTGAAGGTCTATTTTGTAGTAACGTTATCCAAGTGGTTTGTAGTGGTGGAACCTATACACTTTTTTTTTTTAAAGATTTTATTTATTTATTTGACAGAGAGAGACAGCCAGCGAGAGAGGGAACACAAGCAGGGGGAGTGGGAGAGGAAGAAGCAGGCTCCCAGCGGAGGAGCCCAACTCGGGGCTCGATCCCAGGATTCTGGGATCACGCCCTGAGCCGAAGGCAGACGCTTAAGGACTGAGCCACCCAGGCACCCCAGGAACCTATACACTTCTGACATAATCAATTTAGCTTCAGACAAAAGTTTGGGATCGAATTCAAAATATATAGATGTGGGCAACAATTCTCATGACTAATCACCTACTGCATTTTGCCTTTGTTTACCAAGAATATTTATATGCTGATTAAGTCAGGTGTACTGACCGGCCATCAAATGTACAACTGATGAAATTTTAATAGTAATAACTAAAATTGATGTCTTATTCTACAGGTTAAATGACCACCACACATATATGATTTCACCAGTTTATCAACTACCTGAGAGAAGGTAGTCTTCCTTTTTTTTTTCTCCCCCCAAATCAATTTTTCCGAATTTCAGAGTTGTGACGTAACCTACCTAACATCAGACTTAAAAAGTGGTGGAATGGGTCTTCCACCTAGATTCTGGTCCTGTATGGTCTACAACAGTTTCCAAACTTACTTCTAAGGTAAGCATCCCTCTTTCAAAGGAAAGTTTAAGCACAAGTTCAACATATAATGGAGATAAATAGGCACCCACTATGATCAGTTATGAAAGATGCCAGACATCATGTCTGCCCCTTCAACTCCTTCCTCCACTGAGTGATTGAAGGGGCCCTGAAGAAAACACTTCAGCACACTGCACGGTTTGAAATCCACTGATACATATTATAGATAGAGGCTGAAAGGTTGCAAGGAAAGGGACTAAAGATAATGACCAAGTCGTCAATGTTGGTTATGGACTCATTGCATTAATTGTACGTTCACTAGCTACAGCTTTCTTAAGTGTAAGCTGATGGGTTCTTCTCTCTCTGCTTCACCAGTTACTTCAATTCTCAGTCATCATCCAGGCCTCTGAAAGGCATTGCCCTTGCACATCCCCATTGTCAAATAAACTAGAATGCAATACTTCTAATGCTCTTAATTCCAGCAACAGTTCTGAGCTCACTGGTGATTCTTCCACCAGAAGGAAGGAAGCATAAGTGTAAGTAGTGCCTTTTAGAACATCTGTGAAATTAGCTTTACCTGATTTGCCTTTATTGTTAATTTCAAGATGACCTGAGGTTAGACTAATGCCATCAGAGCTACTGAGTTTTGATATTGTGGCGTAAGCACCAAGGTTGGAGCTGGTCAGTTCATTTCCAATCAAATGTAACCCACCTCCCTTGTGAACTGTGAGTCTTGTGCAAGTCATTCTTTTCAGTTTCAGTCACTTCACATTAAAAAAATTATCATAGCAGTGAAGCCTAATTATGTTTTTCTAAAGAATGGTATTCAAAATATCCAGCAACTAGAATGTCAAGTACATTGTCCAATCAGAATGGATGCTGACAGCAAAGAGTGAAGGGTCCCAGGCCTTCAGAATCAGGTGAGATCATTTGGCATAGAAAACACGGAAATGCTTTGTTAACCATGAAGTTTACCTAATGTTAGGTATAATTATAATATTGGTTTATACATTCTGTACATCCTTGTTTACTTATATTTTAATATTTGCAAATCTTGATGCTGTCCGTCAACTTCAGTGCTATAAGTATTTAAAAAGACAAAGATGATAATGATCATGATGGTTATGTAACTTTTACTAGAATTCTAAATGATTACATAGTTAATCACCAGTAGAACCAGAACTCAAACCCAAGTGTGTCAAAACCAAAGCCTGTGTCATAACCTGGGAAACTGAAGTGGGATTTTTACCAAGAATTCACAGTAAATTTCCAAAAGTCATAGCATACATAAAAACAAGACTTCCACCTCCTGTTATTTCTAAACCGGAGTCACTGGTAAGGGGGGCTTATTTGACATTTAATGGAGCTTCCAGCTTCAAGATCCCTCTGTTGCACTGCAGCCTGCCAGGCCTGAGAGTTACTTAAAAGTCCTAGAGGACTCTGGGTGGGGAGGGAAAGCCAGGTTGCATACAGAAGCAAATCTATACAAGCCTTTCTGGAAAATGGCCTACAAAGAATTCAGAAGAAAAGACCCAAATCTCTAAGATTTCAGAATTGTCTTGTGATTTCTCTCATTTGAAGTCATGACTTATTTTGTCCCCAGTTGTGTTTTTATACTTTGCTTTTTGTTTTCTCCTTAAAGAAAGTCTTTAAAAATGTATGACCCTTGGGTCCCAGAATAACCCTGCCCTGGTCATGGTGTTAAGTTAGGACGAATACAGTAGAGTACCTGGGAAACCGGCTAAGGCCAGTTTTCTCATTCTTATCTCTTCCTACTCACATTTCAGAGCCAACATAGCATCAATTTCTGATTTACTAAGTCCACGTTAGTTTCCCTTTCTGCCATCTCCCTAGTATCAATGCCTTCCCTTACTGTAACATTTTTAGAATTTATCTTTTTTTTTTTTTTAAGATTTTATTTATTTATGTGACAGAGAGACAGCCAGTGAGAGAGGGAACACAGCAGGGGAGTGGGAGAGGAAGAAGCAGGCTCCCGGCGGAGGAGCCTGATGTGGGGCTCGATCCCAGATCGCCGGGATCACGCCCTGAGCCGAAGGCAGACACTTAACGACTGCGCTACCCAGGCGCCCCTAGAATTTATCTTATGTTACTCCCAGCTGCTGGGCTACATGTACCTCAAAGACAGGCTATGTCTGACTTGGTCACCATTTTATCTTTAATGCCAAGTTCAGCACCTGACACAAGGGAGATATGTAAGAACTCAGTGAATAATTACTGAATAAGCAAATGCTTTTCTCCTTCCTTATATATATTCATGTGGTTTTTTAATGTCCCACATACCTTGTTGAAAAACAGAATTCTTTTTCACCTAAAAATTTCCAGTATTTTTTAAAGATTTTATTTGTTTGAGAGAGAGAGAGATCAAGAGAGCATGTGGGCCGGGGGAAGAGCAGAGTGAAAGGGAGAAGCAGACTCCCCACTGAGCAGGGAGCCTTATGTGGGGCTCTATTCCAGGACCCCAGGATCATGACCTGAGCTGAAGGCAGGTGCTTAACTGACTGTGCCACCCAGGTGCCCCTGCTCTAAAAATTTCTATAGAGAAATACCCTTGCTAAGAGCTCCATCCAAACCTCTGAACTTGAAGACAAGTGCAGAGAGGAAAGTCGAACACTGCTCATGTGAACAGTCAAAGCAATAGAAAAAGACAACTTTAAAATACAGTAACATGGATTTAGATGTCACTGAAAACAACGGCCCCCCCCCATCTCACCAACCAAGACAAATCCCACGACTCACTAAACACATCTACAAAAAAATGAACACGTCTACAAATGTTCCTGTGAAACAGAATGCATTTCCTGAAGAACAAAATGTAACTTATAGAGACCTTTTGCTTTATGACAACTCCCTTGTGTCAGGCATTCAAAGTAGGTCAAATGACCACAAAAACTTGTGTCGGGCATTCAAGTAGATCAAATGGCCAACTGGAAGATGAAGATTGAACAATCTTAACTTTTCGGCTGCTCTTAAGGGAGTAGCATAAATCTTTTATGGCAGGTTGTGAGACAGTTTGATATGTTTCAGCAGCTGCTTCATGCCTCTCTAGGTTTTTCTGAATCAATACTTGTCTAATTTTTGTCTTCGGTTTCATAGAATCATAGAAACACAGAAAGCAGAGTAGGATGGAACCCTGGAGATTAGCTAATTTAACCTTCCGCACTAGAAATCCCTTCTAAATAGCCCCCAAAACTAGCAAGGGAACCTCCTGAGGGAGACTTCCAGATTTGGGGCAGCTCCAACTATTGGAAAGAGTGTTTATTTTGTTTTATTCTATTTTGTTTCTTTCAAATGTCATCAATACCTGCCTTCCTAGAATTTACTTCTACTAGGGATTGTTTCACCTTCTGAAGTAACACGATATAAATATTCCTCTTTGCTACATGACAATGTATCAGCATTACAAGACAGTGATCAGGTCTCTTCTCAACCTTTCTTCTGACTACATTCATTCAATTTGGTGCCAGTTTCACATGGTTTCCAGACTCTGATTATCTTGACCAATTTTGGCTGAACACACCTTAGACAAGATTGTTGGGTATGATTGCTCACACACAGGATGGGCTATGAGACAAAAGTCTAGATAATTATCAAATTGTAGGGGAATTATGTGACCAAAATAATATCAAGCCTATGACTTAATCCTAAAAACATTTTCTGTTTTCTCAATCTCATACCAAAACGTATAGCTCCTTAAGAAGGGCTTATTTTCTAATTCCTCCCCTAAAATGTGGAACGGAGATGAGTGGATAATCTGTGGACCTTCTGGAGACAGAATCAGAACAAGAGCTTTCACCATTTCTGTCCAGCAGATCTGAAGGCTGTAATCCACCCAGGACTACCCCCTTGAGTTAGCATTCTCTCCCTGTCTGAAAAGAGAGTTTTAATGTTCTTCTCTCTTTACTTTTTATATATTAGGTTTGTTAACATCCAATAACTGACATTTTCAGTATACTGGTCTTCAGATCACCTAAAATTTACCTGAACCTATAGGAAAGGACTGCACCACTCTGACTTCCTTGATGACGTGTGGATACAGCAAATGGATAAAATGTTGAGGTTTAAGGAGGAAGGGCATGCATAAATATCTGGGAAGCAAATGTGTAGATCATGATACAGTCTGTTTATGGCTGGCTCCAGAATCTATTTTCTCATATCCCTTAATAACAAAACCAACAAACTTGAGCAGTGCTTTGCTGTTCAGCTGAAGAAAACCAAAACCAAAACCAAAAAGCAATGCACATTTGCCTTTGTGCACCGAAATGTGTCCACATGACTGAGTTCTGGCCAATGAGAGATAAGTGGGGTTGTCCTGTGGGACTTCAAAGACATCTTTTTAAAGGGAACAATGATATACTTCTTTGTGCTTTGACCAATTAGTTTTCTGAAGCACAGATCTGATATCTGGAGTTTCACCTCTTATTTTATAACATGAGAATAAGTCACACAACCCAGGAATAGTGGAGCACAGAGTTGGAAGTAGGCTGGTCCCTGATGTCATCATGGAGCTGCCACAGCAAATTTAAAGATACCAACGCCTACCTTTCCTTATGGAAAAGGGTAAGTCATGAGATATAAGCCATTTTCTTGGGGGAAGGGTAGGTTCTGCTAATCCCAGATTAGTACAATTCCTCACATGGTACTTCCCACATGTTCTAAAGAATGTTCCACAGTATTTCTGAAGGATTCTTTCCTTTTCACCTATGAGCTCAACAATGACTTTAAAAGGCTTTAAATGGTATGAAAACTATCTCATTTCATTTAAATAGGCGTATTATAAGCAAACTTATGTATTTATATATGTTTCATTATTTTTCATAAATTATATAATAATTAGCACAGATCATGCTTATAGTCCACATACTTGGTGGTGAATGAATATGGGTCTAGAATACACAATTTCATTTAAATCCTAAATGTATAGTAAATAATCATGAAGGAAAATACTCTCATCTCATCCTCCCAAAAAGTATATAAAAATTACAAATTTATAAGTGAATTTGGGGTTATTTGCAGTTTTGGTTATTTGAGTATCTGGTTCCTTCCATTTACACAACCTAGGAACTATATAATTGTTAAGTATCTGAATTTTGTTTTTCCATAAGAAATCAAAAGGGTTTATGTTGGCTAGTTCTATCTCCTGAAACCTATGATAAGAGAAAATTGTAAGAAGCAGAAAAACATTAACAATTCCAGTTTTCTTCTTTCGTATAAAATATTTCATGATCAATGTTCAAGAGATAGGGTTTCATATCTCTAAAACAGTTTTTATACTAATATGTTTCCTTTGAAGACCATAAGTGTTAACTTTAAAAGCAGTGTTACGTATGGGAGCAAACCTCAGTCCACAAGCTTATTTCTATTACCCCATTCTGTGTTCTTGAGTAACTCATTTCCATTATTGGACCTCATTTGCTAAACCACAAAAATGGGGACATTTATATATAATTGCTTTTTAAAATTAAATCTAAAGTCTAAAACCATACTTTGAAATAGACATGATATGAGCCCATGTATAATTTTAAATTTTCTCTCTCTTTTTAAAGATTTTACTTATTTATTTGAGAGAGAATGAGAGAGAGAGAGAGAGCGCGCGCACGCGGTGCGCAAGCAGGAGTGGGGGGAGGGGCAGAGGGAAAAGGAGAGGCAGACTCCCTGCTAAGCAGGGAGCCTGATGTGGGGGCTGGATCCCAGGACCCTGGGATAATGACCTGAGTGGAAGGCAGATGCTTAAACGACTGAGCCACCCAGGCACCTCCACCTTTTTTTTTTTTAAAGACTTCATAATTACAAATTTTCTTGTAGCCACATTAAAAAAGGGTAAAAAGAAATAGTTGTAATCCATTTTAGTTATATATTTAACTTAATATATCCAGAATAGTATCATTTTAGCATGCAGTCAATATAAAATAATTAATGAGACATTTTAAATTCTAATGTCTTTAAAATAGGCAAAAACAATTTTTTTAATAAGGTATAATATGCAGTTTACACTTGCAGCACATCTTGGTTTGAAGAAGCCACATTCCAAGTGTTCAATAGCCACATGAGCCTTGTGGCCACAGGACTGGACTGCATAGGTCTAATACAATCTAGGCACTGACCTGTGGATCTATGAAAAATCACCCACATTTTTGTGTTGAGTAGGGAGAGGTATACAAGAAACAACTGCTGGAAATCTCAAGTGATGCCTCCCTGAGCTCTCAGAGCAGCCTACCAGAGGAGATAATGAAACCATGTAACAGCCGGTAGAGCATGAGCTCTGACAAATCAAAACAGACACTGGTCCCATCAGAATCCACATCATTCAAAACAACCAGTCAGGAGAACATGAACACAGGTTGGATATAAGCCATGGCTGTGTATACTTCCAAAACGAAACAACACAAACCAAAAACAAGTGTTATTAATGAATCCTTTGATAACTATCTACCCCCAGTATATCATACTCTTCTTGTAAAAGAGCCCTATCTGTTTTGATTTGTTGTAACCCAATAACTTATACAGTGCAGGGCACACATAATACAGTGCTTCCCATTCTATATAAGAAAGTCTTTGGACTGGTAGTCTTGCAGTAAGGCAGGGTGTGAAGACTTATTTGCATGGGATTTTGTATAAATTTGAGAATAACCTAATTGTCTAGCTCAAAGAATGGGAAAGGGATAAATAAAATTGGGAATTGGGCCTAAAAGCACCTCACTATGGCATCACTGGACACAGGCTAAGGTATCGAATAAATATTTACTAAAGGGATAAATGAATGATTACGTTCCATGGGAACATCACTTCATAAATCTTTGTCAATCATGGAACACTACCTCAAAAGTTAATGATGTATTGTACAGTGACTACCATATCATAATAAAAAAAAAATGTGGTTCTTACTAGGTGCCTCACACCAGTAGCATCGGCATTAAGAAATACTTATTCATCATGTAACATTTTTCACCTAATGGTATCTTGGTTTATATACTCTTTCGGGACTGACTACTGATGAAGTCACTAATCTATCTTCTGATAACTGAGTGATCAACAAATATGTCAGATATTCTAAACAGAATGGAGAACTAGCTGGTTTATTGGCTGTTCCTTGCATTGATATAAAGTACCATGGAAAAGAGAGGAAAATTGATGGAATTGTGTAAAGTTTGGGAAATGGAGGATGGCTGGACTCAATGTGAGAAGTAACACTGGCCAAGAACACAGTCATACCAGGTGCCATGTATAGAGATAATTCAAGAAACTCCGTTCTAGCCATGCTCTTCCTCTTCTTCACATTGTCTCATGCTACTGCAGTGCAGGAAAGAAGCAAAAGCTTGATGCAATGGGGGTGAAATTAGGGCAACATTGTCTTTGTGCTAGAAAGCACTGCACAACAAAGATATAAGTACACTAGGCATTACTTTTATATTCTACACCCCCTCCCCCAACACACACACATAATTGTGCCATCAGAATATTGAAGGAACATCCCTGTTACTTAAGGTTTCTTCTTTTGTTGCTGTTTTGTTGTGTTTTTTGGTTTGTTTGCTTAGTTCTTTTTTTTTTTTTTTTTTGTATAGAAAATAAGGACCATTGCCTAAAATAATTCATGGTATTATTTGTAAAGTTAATACCAATTACTTATGGAGATGGCTTTGTATTTGGCAAAATGGCTGATAAAAAGACTTGAAAATTCTATAACAAATACTTGGAACAGCTGGATAAAATACTGTCATTTAAAAATGAATAGTTGACACGAGTAAAAGATAAATTCTTGGGTACTAAGAAGCAAAAAAGAAATGAATCACAAAGAAATAATTTATGTGTACCACTGTGACAGCTGTTCCAGATAAGTATAGAGGTTTTGGGGTAAAGTAGATATGTATTAAAGCTTCTGTATAAACAGTAGAAATGTTTTGGTTCTGCATGAGATAGTTTTGGGAGTCTGCATATAGCTTCAACCCACAAGAGCTTCACCCTGAATTCAAAAAAAAAAAAAAAAAAGATGAAGACTCTACCTATAGTACAGAAAACCAATAAGAAAACATGTCACAACAGAGATTTGGGAGAGGAAAGCATAAACTCTGCTGAAATATTAGGCTCAATATTCTATATACTGAGTTTAAATGTATCATTGGCCTTGGAGTCCAAAATTAGCATAAATCTTTGCCAAGTCTAATGATATTGCTGGTACAACTCTTATTATAAGCATTGACAAAACTACACTGGAATGATCTTCATAGACACAGTAAAAATAAGCTGAATATTTCAAAACACTTTTACAATATTCCCTTCATGAATGAACATTTAGAAGATATAGTATACAGGTAGAATAAAACCAACATATTTTAAAATTGAGAAAATAACTATAAAAAGACCACACAAAATATATCTTTATAAATCTTGTAGACATAAAGTAATTTAATAAAAAATATAAGACACTTATATGCAAATAATGAATCATGGAACACTACATCAAAAACTAATGAAGTACTGCAGGGTGACTAACATAACATAATAAAAAAAAATACTGATGCTATCCAAAAAAAAAAAAAAAAAGAAGAAGAAAGAAAGGAATCAAGATACTTTGAATATGGAACAGGAAAAGCTGAAAAATAACCAAACAGAACTATGAGGATTAAAAAAAAGCGCATAGAAATTAAAAAAAAAGAAAACCTTAATATATGCATTAAATGTTTAATTAGACACTATGGAAAGTAATGTTTGTGAACTAAAGGTGCAACTGATGAAGTAATTTACAATCCATCCCCCAAAAGGTAAATGCATGAAACACATTAGAAGAAAAGCTAAAAAACTCAGAATCTGCAATGAGAAGAGCCCACAGATGCTTAAAAGGAGTTTATAAAAGGGGCAATAGGGAGGGTTTGGGGAGTAATATATAAGAGTTAATGAATACATTTCCCTACAACTGATGAGGGCTATAAATACCCAGATTAAGGAGTGCAGAGAATCCTGGAAAGGAGAAAAAAAAAAAAAAAAAAAAGGAAGTAAAATAAAGATCTAAAAGACAGTTTAAATATAAATAAAACTGTGTACATATATGTATGTGTACACATACACACAGAGAGGGAGACAGAAAAACAGACAAACAGAAAACACACTTTGCTTTCAGTCTTTTGCTGGGTCCTAGGGTAAAAAATAACTATAAAATGTGGTCCTTGACCTTAGGATTTTAGACTATTCTTGAGCTGATTAACCCAACAGTCATAAAAAAGGAAAAGAAATCCAAGGTGAGGAAATGTGAAGAACATATTCCAAAAATAAAACTACATCTATGGTCCCACAGGTCTTTCTACTGCCTTCTTTGAGTCTTATGATATACTCCACTATAAATTCCTAGAGAACAGTGTTGTCATGTGATGTAATAACAAGAACAATATCTACCCTATAGATTTGTTGTAAAAATAATAAAGTGATTAGTACCAAGATCTTAATAGCTCATTGTTATTTATCACTTATTTTTGTATCAGTCTGAGTGCCCAGCACAATGCTGGCATCTTAGAAGCTCAATGCATGCTAATTGAATAAAAAGGCAAATAAATGGAATGCAGAAAATTAGGTGAGCTGTGTTGTTTAACAATACCCTTGCAATGAATCACCCCACCCCCATCCCCAGGGGACATTAATTAATCCATCTGGGGGTGGCCTAGGCACTGGGTATGCTGTAAAACTTTTCCAGGTGATTCCAGCCAGGATGGAGAACTATGGAGCCACAGGAAAATGAGTGTGGGCTGTAGCACTTGTATAAGCTTCAGGGCTGGTAACAATAACTAGCCTTTGCCTACTTCGAGAAAGAAAAGGAATTTAAAGTATTTTTTTTTTAATCAGATATAATCCATCCTAGAAAGAGATGACTTGCCTTAGTTATGTGAATACTTTGGGGGAAGTTGAGGTGAAATCTGATGACTAGCCTTTAGATCAACCCTCCAAGAGGTATCTCCATTTAAAGATAACAAAATTGTGGGCTAGAACTTTCCCACTTAAAGTGTGGCCCGTGAACTGAGAGCCCGTGAGAAATGCAGAATCTCAGGTCCCACGCCAAGCCTCCTGAGTGAGAACTTGCACTTTCCCTATGACATTCATATGAGAGTTTAAGAAATAGTGAAGTAGATTAATCATTCACAACATTGGGTGCTCACTGAAATCACCCTGAAACCTAAGTTTAAAAAAAAAACAAAACCTGATGCCTGGGCTTTGGGGTTTTTAAAATCTACCTAACGTGATTCTGATATGCAGGGTTTGAGAATCATAGGGCTGGAGACTGCATATAATATGTCTAAGCTGTATGCACACAGCTGGTAAAAATGCAGCTGGGATTCAATCCAGAACTCCAGAACCATTGTACCATGGCCCCTTCCTGAATTATACCTCTTAGACTCAAGAAATCTTGAAGTTCAAATAAAAATAAAAATAAAATGTCAATTAACACATGATACACATACATATGTATCATCTTCTCAGTGAGAGTATACTGTTTCTGACAGTCATGATCATATTTTAAAATTATTTATATGTTCTTATATTCCAACATTCAGCTCAATGTTAAGTAAATATTATTACTTAACAAATACTATTTGATTGACAAGCATTGCTATTCAAGCAATAAGACCTACACTAATTGCACCGAAGAAATATTTCTTTACCCTTTCAAGCTAAAACTCAAATTGCACATCAGTATTAATATATGAGAAATGTTAAACCTTGCCTTTCTTGCTGTGATTGATGCATGCAAATTATTTCACTTATCAAGACAAAGCCTGTCTATAATTTTATATTGAATGTGATAAAATAATGAGGGCTAAAACCTAAATTTCCTAATGTGTAAGTGGCTTGCAAATAAGCTTCATATTTATTCATTAGCTGTTACAGTGACTACATCCCAAGATTATTTTTTAGTGTAGAATTAAACTTTACAAACAAACAGAACATCTCACTTGATAGCTAATTCACAGTAAGATCATTATCTTATTATAATAAATACCTGGATAAACAATATTTAAATAAACATAGTACTGCTTTACAGATTTTCTTCCCCTGAGGATAGTGTAATCATTATTGTTCCATAATAATGCCTGGCAATGGATAGAATGAGGTTTATAAAAAGAGTTTGAATTACTTTTGTCAGTCATTCTGCAACAGATTTTCCTGTGCTGCACTACAAATTCATTACCCCAGGATCAGGCTTTTAAATCTCAGAGCAAAAGGTAAAACAAGCTACTGGTAAGGTTAGATATTATCACACAGACATGCCTGCATTACATTTAGGTGAGCGTGGGACTGAATGCCCGAACCGAACATGTGCAAAAGTATTTGATTTGATAGGAATGTTTCAAGACACCTTCCTGTTCACTTTGCCTGAGAAGACAGTCAAGATTCGGGTAAGGCACACAGCAAACTCCTAAAGAATCAGGGAAAAAAAAAAAAAAAAAGAAAGAAAAAAAAACCCACATATTTTTCCTTTTATAATGATCTTCCTGGTAGAGTCATCTGGCTGCTTTTAAAAAAAATTATTATATTGAAATTCAATTAATTAACATACGGTGTATCAATAGTTTCAGAGGTAGAGTTCAGTTATTCATCCGTTGCATATAACACCCCATCTGGCTGCTTTTAATCATTTCTCCATTTGTTCGTTAATTCCCAAAACATCTACTGAGTTAAGAATTCAAGAATTAGGCATCAAATGTTGAAAGGCTCAGGCCATCATGGGCTCAAGAGGGGAAATCAGGCAAGACACTGACAGTAAGAGAGATGGCTGAGAGCTCTGGTTGCAAGAGCCACAGAATGGACACCAGGTAAACACAGGATCCTACTCATCTCCACAGAAAGGTCGTGGCACTGGAATGCACGGAACTCTTTTTACAAGAGATGACACAGAAGGTTACATAGACGGTTGATCTGTACTGAACAGATCCAGATGAGTTACGTCCATTTGGAGGAAGACCCAATGATTTTCAACGGTTTCCATACAGAACCAATTAAACAGGAGAGATTTAAACTTGCAACCGAGGTGGCACAGAACTCCATAGTTTTCCCGGCTGTGATGTCATAGAGGTTACAGCATCTCCTTCACGGGGGTATAAAGAAGAAAACGAACAAAAATTATTTTCTTCTGGAGGTTTTCACCTACGGCTCTTCCAGTCTGAAAGTAGAAGATGATGCTATTATTCTTGTAAATTCTGTGTTTTTTTAATTAAAACTTTAAAAAGAGCCCTGGATTACAAATAGCAGAAACCTGTGCTCTAGGCCTACTTCTCTCTTGAATACAGCTAATCTAAATTCTAACTGGGCAAGGAAAGTTAACTCTTTTGGTTTTAGTTTCCTCATTGGCAAAGTGAAGGCATGTGGTCCTCAGCAGGGGACACTAGGCAGTTCCTCGAAATAATGTTAGTTATTGTGATGGATGTGTGGCAGGGTGCGGTGGGGAGGCAGTTCTACAGGTATCTAGTGAGTTGAGGCCAAGGATATTGCTGAAGCTCCTTGAACGGAGAGGACATGCTTCCCAGCACAGAATGTCAGCGGTACCAAAGTCAAGAAACCTTGGCCTGGAAGCAGGCTTCACTGGCTGCATTAAGCAATGAGCTGGTTATTGTCTCAAAAGCACATGCTGACATGCGTTTGGAAGCACCACCCGTGAAAGACCAAAAGCCAAAGGCAGGATTGGACAACGGGGACCGTTTGACTTGGCAAAATCTCTTCCAGTCCACTGAGAGTCTGGGAAAGGACTACCCACTACAGAATGCTACCTTGGATGGAAATAACTAAGTCCTTGTACCCTTGCACCAACGTTAGCTCAGCTTTGTTGTTGTTGTCGGTGGTCGTGGTGGTGGTTTTTTTGTTTTTTTTCCCTCTGGGTGCTGCTTTGAGAAGAGCTGATGTCAGCTACCACGGATTTAGATGATCGATCGTTGGCTAGACTTTGCCCCAAGAAGAGTGTGACCTTGACTGAAATGCTAAAGCAGATCCTAAAGGATTTACCCCCTGAAGATTTTTGGCTAACGACACTCCTTGCAGTGGAGCACTGAGACCTTTCTTGCAGGGCCAGCTCGGAGTCGCTGCAAGAACTAAAAGGAAACAAGTTGCTTCTTTCTTATCTTTAGAAGTGGTAACAAGAGCAAAGCATCACAGAAGGCTTACTATTTACAAGCTCTGTAGTGGAGATTACAGCAACTCCTCACATGTGTAAACAAAACAAAAAGAACAAAGAACAGTGGTTTGGCTTCTGGACTTCCTGCATCATCTTGTTTAAATGTCACAGCAACCAATGGGGTTTGTGCTAGGAATGCTCTTATTTTACAGAGAGAAACAGAGAGGCTCAGTAACCTACCTAAAGTCAGCCAGCAGGTAGGAGTGCAGGATTTGAAGCCAGGTCTGTCTGATCAATCTCACCTTGTAAGAAATCTGTTACTATGGGTCTTTCTAATACTCATGTTTTTCTTCTGAAAGATGGGATCTTACAAATCAGAGAAAGACAAATACCATCTGATTTCACTCATATGTGGAATTTAAGAAACAAAACAAATGGGCAAAGGGAAAAAGAGAGAGAGAGACAGAGGCAAACCAAGAAACCAGACACTTAACTACAGAAAACAAACTCATCGTGACCAGAGGGGAGGTGGGCGGAGAGATGGGTGGGTTAACTTGTGATGGGCATTAAAGAGGGCCCTTGTGATGAACACCGGGTGTTGTATGTGAGTATTGAATCACTGAATTGTACACCTGAAATTAATATTACACTCTGGAATTCAAATAAAAAATTTAACAAAAAATAAAAGATGGGATTTTATGTCTGCTTTAGATGCTTCACAAGGTTATTTTAATAATCCTATGAGGAAATATGTGTGTATAAAACACTGTAAACATGAGAACTTACAATAATTATGATTATAATAATTATAATATAATATAATTATTATTATTAATAATAATTATAATTATCATTAATAGCATTAAATAGCATTAATAAGTAGCATTACTAAAAACAATCATGACTTCTCTAGGTGGGAGTTCTTAGCTCAGAAAGCTCTAGATTGACTTTCATTTGAATTGATCCAGGAGTGGGTACCTAGCAAGACTTGTGTTCTCCATTAAATACCTGATACCCTATAGTACAGCTTGGTGGAGAGGGCTCTCCACAATGAGTAAAGAGGAGAAGGAGAGAGGGAAGGAGGGAGTAAGAGAAGGCAGACAGAGAGAGAGAGAGAGAGAACGAGTGCTAAAGAATGACATGTCCTTTCTGCTGCCCAGGGCCTAACAGTATCCCAAATTCAGTTTATCCTTTTGGGAGCCTCCTGTGAAATGTAGTAAAGGACTGGTGGAGAGTCTTGCAGGCTTTACACCCACTTTGCTTCGGTCTGAATCCTTGCTCCATCATTTGTAGCTGTGTAATTTTGGACAACATACTTAACAGCTCATTTTATTATTCTGTAAAATGGAGATGGTAAGAATAGTCAGTCACTGAGGCCTGGAGAAAATTAAGCAAGTTAATACACATTAACAGGAAGTGGTGCATGCCAAGTCCTCACTGTTATATTATACCTTTTATGTGTTTTGTATGAAACTTTGTTGCTTTCAAACTAATGAGAATAACACAGCATGCTACTGAAAATTCCTTGCAAAGTGCTTACATAATATACTTCATATGGATCTATAATATATTTAGTCATCTGCATGATATTGTCCATGTAGATTATTTATTGTTTTAAACTACTCCCTATGCTTCAAGGAAGTTGTGTATTTTTTCCCTATCTATTTGCATTTTTCCCTAGGCTGTATTTTCAGAAAGTGGAATGATTGAATCAAAGGGAATGAAGAACTTTAAAGCCTTTGACATAGACGCCAAATTGCTTTCCAAAAGGTTGCCTCCACCTTTGCAGCAGATGTGAAAAATCTAGCTCTCACTTTTAATAAACTTCCTTAGATTAATGGAATAATGAGCACTTCCTCCCCAACGTTTTTACCATTTCTAGTCAGTCTATCATTTATGAGTTAGTGTTCATTGCTACTACCCATTTCCCTATCAGGCCCTTTTTTTTTTTTTTCTTTTTAGCTATTTCCTTATGTACTTTTTTATGTTTGAAAGATAAAATCCTTTGCCATATTTATATTTTCTCCAGTTTAACATTTGCTTTTTACAACATTACTAATTTTGATAAAGACACAAAGCTAAAACAAATACCCTAACCGGTCCTTTCTCAAGTTAAGACTTTAGATAGCAGATATTGTCCTGTCCTGATCCTAGGCCCTCGGGTTACCCTGGAGGTCACTGGCAGATAATTCTAGAACACTTATCACTTCTTGTCTCTCTCTGGCTGCAGATATGCATTCTCTTGTCATAAGAGAGTCTCTAGCCTATAAGAGGTGGAACAAGAAGCAGTTGGGAGTGACCATCCCTCAGTCCAAGAGGGACTGACATCTCAGCCTCACACCTCATGAGGATAATTCTGTAGACTATTCCTCGCTGTCTTTCAGAGTATCCCCAGTTTAATTGAGAACAGTTGCCCATAACAGTAAAACACTTATCAATACACCATTTTATTGGCTCTCCCCTATTCCCTATCTCACTTCCCACTACCTCATGTATTCCTTGGGGGTGTTCCTCAAATAAACTACTTGTACACAAATCCTTGCCTCATGGTTTGCTTTTGAGGGACTCCAAACTAAAACACATGAGTCTTATTAAAGTGTTTCAGCGGCTTCTTAGTTTGGGTCATGATTTATCCATTTACTAAAAATTAATGATTGACATTGGTAGATTATTAACAAAAATATTTATAGGAAGAATCAAGTTTAAGAAAGAAAAATGAAAAGTCTTTCATTTATAACCAAAAAGGATCTATGATTAGAGTTTAGATAGTTAGGTATTTCTGTAAAAAGTTTTCATTTCTGAATTTTTATGATTGCGGAGTTTGAAAAAGTTTGAAAACCACAGGGACTAAATGATCTCTCATACACTTTCCAGCTCTAAAACCATTTTACCCCCTTACAAGATTTAACACGGTTTGGTTCCTGACACATGCATTTTTTTGGTTGAGTGGATGATTCTTCCCCTTATCCATAGCGGTATTTGCAACTTATGTAACAATTCAGTCTGCTCACTCATTTACTTATTCTTTCATGCATTCATTTAGAAAACATTTGCTGATTGTGCTCTGCATGCAAAGTGGAATTGGGTGAAGTAGGAGAAAGAACATCAGACTTGAACCCAGCAGAGAGTTTGCACCCAGATCAGACATTTTCAGTGAACTTCATGTAAGCCCTTTGTTCTCTGTTTGTTTCCTCATACCTAAAAATAATTATAATGAATAAAAATACTGAGCACTATTATGGGCTTACAGTGTACCAGACACTATTAGAGTTTTACATGTATTTTCTTATACTGTATTAACTGATTAGACTCTGCAGTAGGTATCATTAACATCTCTGTTTCAGAATGAAGAAACTAAGCGTTACAGAGGCTAAGAATTGTGCACAAGGTTATATAACTAATAAGTGGCAGGAATAAAGATTTCAGCTTTGGAAATAAATGAAAACCACCCAAATGAGAATAAGCAAAGGCTATTTACTCAGAAGCAAAGAGTCAGCCACCATCACTTGCATTTGCAATTGGCAGAGACTCGAAGGCAGTCAGGGGAGTTGCAAAACTTAGTAAGAAAGGAAAGGCTTCAGGTATTCCTCTGATTGGAGGCTGTTAGTATAGTGAAACTTGAGGTGAGCTAACTAGAAATGGGGTATCCTATATGAGTGGTCAGGTGAACATATCTGGCTTTCTCTGTTTTGCCCTAAGTTGGAAGGAGGGGCAAAAATTAGGGAAGCTGTCTGTTATTAATCAAGTCTTAACTGGTGTCAAAGCTACAGAGGTTGGGGTTTGGCTTCCTCGTCTAGTCCCTGCAGGGTGTGGGTCAGGCTTCTAACTTCATACATTGTCTGGTCATTATATGTTAGTAGATTCAGTCTCGCAGAACCAAGGCATTTTTACTTCAAAGTTCTTGCTCTAAGTCATACCCTACTTTTCATAAAAGAATATATGCTCATCCAAATTACAAACCCTGAATCTGACATTATAAAATTAGTATAATTATTCAGAACACTGAACTAAATATTTAAGAAAAGAGAAGTACAACCTATTTTGTATGTGCATATTTTTTTTAGCTTAGGAAAGCAAATATATAGAGTAGAAGGTGGAGTTTGAAGGAAAAGAACAATGTGTGCAAAGCATGCTCATATCACAAATCATGACGTCTTTGAAGAAGCTATGATTCTAGAAGGGAGTCTCAACCCCAAATGGCTTCAGAGGCCAAGTGAGACGCACTAACGAATGAAACAAGCTGGCCAAAACAAGAGTATGAAAAGGTGCAGAACACCCATCTAAAAAAGTTATATTCTTGGGATGCCTGGGTGGCTCAGTCAGTTAAGTTTTTGACTCTTGATTTTGGCTCAGGTCATAATCTCAGGGTTGTGAGATTGAACCCCGAGTTGGGCTCCATGTGGGCATGGAGACTGCTTATGATTCTCTCTCTCTCTCTCTTTGCCTCTTCTCCCGCCCCCCACCGAGCTGCATGTGCCTCTTTCAAATAAATAAATAAATAAATAAATAAATAAATAAATAAATTAATTAAATGTTATGTTCTTATTTAGCTTCAGTCATATAGGACTACAGCCAAGTGTGGCAGGAGATTTAGATTTTTATATCAAAACTTTTGATTTTGAAATGCTGACAACAGGTGCCTCGGTGGCTCAGTCGATTAAGCATCTGTCTGCCTTTGGCTGAGGTCAGGATCCCAGAGTCCCAAGATCAAGCCCCACATCCCCACATCGGGCTCCTTGCTCAGCGGGAGTCTGCTTCTCCCTCTGCCCCTCACCCCACTCTCATGCTCTCTCTCACTCTCTCTCTCTCAAATAAATAAACAAAAATAAAATTAAATCTTGAAATGCTGACTAGTTATTTTATAAGCAAAAAAGTATATCAAAATAGATAAAACTTGACAGCCACCCAAGAGATCATGTCTGTGAGTCTAATAGAACTCACTGGCCACCAATACAATGCAGTGCCTAGAGAAACACTCCAGACCACTCAGAGGGGACTTACAGGCAGCTCCCCCTTTACCAATGCTGGGCTAAGCAGGTTACCCGAGCTTTTCCCTTTCCCAAGTATCCAATTTCCTCTGCATCTTCAGAGCTGTAACAGGACCAGAAGACGGGAATCAACATATGTTCTTTCACATAAACTTCACAGCAACTCAGTGAGCTAGGCATTATTATGCCTTCAGGCATTCATGAAACCAGAGACAAAGCGCAAACAAACAACTGTACCAGAAGGTAAGAGAAGAACTGTACACCGTGTGCAGAGGAAATATGCACGAAAGAAACAATCAGTGTATACTGAACTTGATTACTTCTCCTCCAAGGTAGAAAGCTTACAGGAAGCTCTTCAAAGAAAGTGACTTGAATTGGTAAATTTAGGGCTTGCCTCAGGTTATAAGACTGGAAAAGAACTAGAATTTGTGTATATATTACCATTTGATGTTAACATTCCTAGCAAAAGAAACGAAAAACAAAAACAAAACCAAAAAACCACCAACAACAAAAAACCTGTAACTGAACTTACACAGAGTTCTCCCAAAATATTCATGTATTTCACATAAACTCCTTCCTCAACCCAGAGGCTGAGAATACCCATTTTGAATAACCGGCATCTTAAATGGGTGACTTTCTGATTTGAGAGCCTGTTACATTTGACACTTTCTTGTTTCCCTATGGACCCCATGGAGAGGCAGAGGTTTTCATGAAGATAAGACAGACATCTACTCGTCCTAGAAGACTGAAGTGACCGTCCCCTTTCCTTTTCAGAAAAAGGATGCCTATCCTTTCTATATGCTCTTTGTATCTGACTTTCCATGCAGGTGAGTTATGATTTAATCTCCCACCCCCAGCCTCGTAATCAGGGATTGCATAATACAGATTAAGCATTACTGTCCCTGAGAAAATAAACCCAAGAAAAAGATCAGCATACAATGCATCAATTTCCCAGGCATTTAGCAGAAAATGAGCATGTAATGACCAATGAGTGGAATAATAGCTTTGTTGACAATGTCAGTGGAGGTGTTCAATCTCCAGGCAAAGGAGGTGGAGAAACAAAGGAAGGGAGAAAAAGAACAGCCTCTCTCTGCTCCACTTCTCCACCAGTTCCTCCAACACATGGGTGAGCAATTTCTTCTAGCAGACTATCATATTATTTTGAAAGTTAGACCTTCGTAGTTCACTTTCTTTAAGAAGTTCAGGTCACAGTTCAAAGAACTTAAAATATGAACATTTAACAATGCAGAAGGGGGAATAAGGCAAAGAAAGAAACTGCAAATCACTAGAAGACCTAAATGTAGAAGGAAAGTTTCTGCTCTTCATTGCAGAAACCATTTCTAAATGGGGGGGGGGGCTTGAAGAATTCTCCTCATTCATGGGATGATATTGACACTATTTAAGAAAGTTAAGGGAATTCTGCAGGACAGTCACCCTAACAATAGTCTTTTATGCCATATTATCCCACCTTTTTTTTTCTTTGCTAATTGTTGATATTTACACAAATTAATGAAATAAAATGGGCCCCCATTTGGATTATTCACATGGGATGATGTTTATCCTATGATATCATACGCTTGCTTCCATTAAAAATGCTTTCATAATATGGAAAGAACCTTATCTATGAATCTTATGCATAAAACAGGTAGTAACATAATCTCTTCGTGGAGAATCAGAAATAGAGGGAAAATGAATGCCTTGTACATGGCAAAACTATGAGATTAATACATAAAGTGAAATTGGAAGTCCTCTATAACATCAAAGCCAATGAACCCAGTAAATATTGTCTCTGGGCTACCTTGTAGTAGATTTTTATGGAACATGTTATAGGGGAGAAAATTTGCCAGCCCAGACTGTGTCTCTTTGGCATGTGGTATCATTTTAGGTTGATTATTTTTAAGAAACAGAACATTCAAGAAGTTTTCTTTTTAAACTCCTCCCCACCCTCAACTGCCTAAAAGAATTTAGATATAGGACCTGTCCCAGGAAGGGAGCTATCACCATAGATAACTAGAATATAATATGAACTAGGCATGGTAGACAAGGAGGAACCTAGCCAAGTCTGTTGGCTAAAATTCCTTTCTAGGTCCCATTGTTTTGGTATTGCCCACCAAGGATTTGTTTACCAAACATTTACTTTTTGTTATCTACCTATGACTTGTCTTCCTTCCCATGGAAGAAAGGACCTTCCTTAGCTCTGGATGGTACATAAGCCTTAATCATCTGATTGTCTGTGGGCTTCATATGCTCATGGAGTCCTTGTGCACAGGTAATTAAATTGAGTTTTCTCTTGTCAATCCGTCTCATGTCATTTGAATTCTTAGACCAGCCAGAAGAACATCAACGGGTATAGGAAAACATTTTCTCCCCATCAAGGTCATGATTGTTGTTGTTTCCTCACACACATACACACATGCACACACACACATCACTGCATAATTATATATACATATAAAACCTCAGTTAAAAGATTATGTAAGTTGGTTGCATGGCATTAAAAAAACGTTGGTCAGCCATTTCACATAAGTTTTGCAAAGAAGTGAGATACAAACAAAATAAAATCTAGATGGCTAAATAAACTCATCACACTGCAAACAACAAGGTTTAGGCAGACAGAATGCTAAAAAAGAGCATAGCTGTATAGAAAGATTAGCATCCTATTTATACAATGGTGGCAATAACAGACATTGAGTTTTCAAAGGCAGTGATTCTTTAGCTAAAAATGACTGAATAGAATGGAAATCTTAGCTACTAATTGTGGAATAGCTCTAAATAAGTAAAGTATGTGTGTATGTGTGTGTGTGGGGGGGTGCCTGTGGGGGTTGGCTAAATAATCTACAACTTTCTGTACATGGCTCTCCTCTTCCACTCTTAAGGATATATGCCCAAGGAGTTTGCTAGCTGCTGAATACGTCTAGGAGGTTACCACGACTTAACAGAGGTGAGCCAGATAAGCACGAAACCCTTTGAGAACAGGGATTATCGGAGAGAGTTATCTTTGTGCCACCTAACAAGAGGTGTAGTGCCAGAGCCAGCTCTTGAATCAGAGTGTGTCTATGGCAAGGAAGGAGGAGTTAATTCATCCTAAAAAAAAAAATTCTCCAGGTCAAGGAAGAGGAGGGAAAATAAAAGGTGAGTTGGAATGACACAATGACACAGTCTATTCTCCACCAGGGAATGAGCGGATGACATTGCCAAAAGCCCTATTGTGTCCAGACACACTCTGTTATTACCGTTCTGCTATCAATGCCAACATAGCAATTCCGAACACTTTATGTCGCATCCTGATTTGCCCTGCGGGGTGTAAGCTGCTGATATCCAGTCATTTTAAGACCGTGAAAAACAAAACAATTGCATTTGCTACCTGGGAGATGGAAAGCATTGCATACTAGCTCTGTTACCTTCTGAAGCTCTCTTCGGCAGTGTACTGATGTAGTTGGAAGTAATTGAACCAGAATCTCAATGTAAAATAAACCCCCTGCAATCTTTAATACCAATAGGTCTTTATCAAAGGAAATAAAAGCAAGAATGAGGTAAACAGAACATCAGGGAAATTTGCTTCACCCATTAGGTCTGGAACTGCCAAGGAGAAATGAACAGTCTTCCATCCAGGACTGGGGCAGCATTTGAGAAAAGGGAGTGAATATGAATCAAGGCTGCATTCTTTCCTAGCTCTTTTATTCCTTCCCTCTGTGGAAATCATCTGGCACATTTTCATCACTTTCTTTTATTGAGTTTTATAAAATAAATGATTCGAGAGCCGCAATCAATTACAGTCCACCGATGAGTATAATTCAGAGAAACGGAGTTCCTGTTTGCTAGAGGTAATAGCAGCTAAACGCTGCTGCCTTTCTATTTTATACACCCATAATGTATTACCCTTAAAATGCCAGAGAGTTGTGTTGTTGTTGTTGTTTTTCTTTTATTGGCTCCCATGGCTATACAGAAACATTACAGAAGTCAACTTCCAGGAGGCACAAGGCAACAAGGTGTCTTAGGCTAGTGGGGACTGTCTGTTTAAGGAGACAGCATTGTCCCAGCAGCCAATAAAACATATATAATGTTGCACCTATCCGTGGCAGCATGGAAGGATCACCTCACAAGTGTTACACTGCACAGATTGGTGTAGATTGGCTTATTTAGGGGAATAAGATGCATTGTGTTCATTCATATAACTGCTCTCGAGTATCAGCCTTCCTTCCCTCCATCATTTTCTTAGCTTTTTTCTTTTCTCCCATATTCCAACTTTTCCTGCCTTTTCTTCTATATTTGTTCTTTCCTAACTTTATTCCTACCCATTTGCCCCTATCATTTTCCTTTCTTAAATATCTTTTTTAAAGATTATTTATTTATTTATTTATTTATTTATTTATTTGAGAAAGAGTGCGCACAAACAAGAGAGAGCATGACTGAGAGAGCGTGAGCAGGGGGAAGCAGACAGACTCTCTGCGGAGCAGGGAGCCCAATGTGGGTCTCCATGTGGGTCTCCATCCCAGGATTGTGGGATCATGACCTGAGCCAAAGGCAGATAGATGCTTTACGGACTCAGCCACCCAGGTACCCCTCTTTCTTAAACTTCTTATGTGCAGGGGGTACCTGGGTGGCTCAGTCAATTGACTCTTGATTTTGGCTCAGGTCTTGATGATGGGAGATGAAGCCCGGAGTCATGAGATGAATGAAGTCTGGAGTCTGGCTCCATGCTCACCATGGAGTCTGCTTGAGATTCTCTCCTTCCTTCCTGCCTCTCCCCCTGCTCCTGCTCTCTCCACCCCCCCAATAATAAATAATCTTGGAAAAAATATCTTTCGTGTGGGTATTGTGTGCTAGACACAGTGTACAATTAAATATTACACGTGTCCTCCATAGGTGAAGAACTCGCTGATAATATGATGAAGAGGGAAGAAGAAAGTTCTAAGTGAATCCTGTGAAGGAAATAACCCATTCTGCTGGTGATCAGGCAGGTGCCAGCGTACAACTGTACAAGAGAGGAAATTTTGCATAGGCTGGCTCTATTCATTTATTTAATCATCTAACCATTTTATACAGCCTAATTTGATTTTCTACTTCTACCTTTTCCATAGCACTCATCTCCTGCATATATTCTTGTATTTTTATGTGTTTATTATCTGCCTCTGCCAGAACATAAGTTTGAGGAAGGCAGAGACCTCATTGCTTTAGATTTTTACTGTGTCAACAGCACTGGTTTGTAAAGTCTGAAAGAGAGAGAGAAGAAAGAAAAGAGCCCAAGTGAAAAAGGAACACCCCCACATTAGTTTCTTATTGCTGCTCTCAGAAATCACCACAAATTGAGTAACTTAAAACAACAAAAATTGTATTATCTGACAGTTCTGGATGTCAGAAATGGAAACAGGTCTCCTGGAGCTAAAGTCACCGAATACATTTCTTTGCCTTTTCGGCTTCTAGAAGCTTCCCGCATTCTTGGCTCAGGCTTCCCTTCCATCTTCAAGGCCAGCAATTGCATCCCTCTGGCCTCTATTTCCCTCATGTTTTCTTCTCTGATGCCCCATCTGTTTCACTTATAAAGATATTTGTGATTTCATTGGACCCACTTGGATAATCCACAATCATCTCTCTTTCTCAAAGCCTTTAATCGCACCTTCAAAGTCCCATTTTCCACATAAGGCACATATATTCAGAGTTTCCGAGGAATAGAAAGTAGACATCTCCAGTGGCTTACTCCACCATAACCCCATTACGTTTCCTCTGTTTTTATTTAAATTCACCTCTTTCAATTAGTTCCTGTCCCTCAGCATTTAAGGAATGGAGCAGACTACTACCCTTTACAGACTTGTTGTTTCTGTACATCTCCCCTAAGGACACAAGGGGAAAGATTCCAAATATCTGTACGAATTAACAAACTCCAAGAATTCATGTTTCTCAGACGAAGACAAATATGGAGATAAACCTGATGATCCTTTAACTTCTTATTGTCTCTCGTTGTCCCATGATTCCAAATATTAGAATATCAAAAAAGAGGACTGAGTTTAAAGTCGAGAGGATTGTGTTTTGGTTTTGATTTTCATTAGTATGACATTTGGGAAAGAAACTCTCTTGACCTTCCATTTCTCTTCCATAAAGTGAAGAAAATAGTATTAGTCCTATACCTTACATTTGAAACACGTGTTCATTGATGTAATACTCCATCTGGGCTGCTATAAGAAAAATACCAGACTGCCTGGCTTAAACAATACAGGCTTATTTCTCAGTGTTCTGGAGGCTGGCAAGTCCAAGATCAAACACTGGCAGATTTGATGTCTGGTGAGACCTGCTTCCTGGTCTTCTGGCTGTTATCTCACAAGGCAGAAAGGAACCAAGACCTCTCTCCGGTCTCTTTTTTAAGGGCACTGATTCCATTTATGAGGGCTCCATCCTTCTGACCTAATCACTCCCAAGGGCCCAGTTCCAAATACCATTGCACTGGGGATAGGGCTTGAACATACAAATTTTGGGGGGAGGAAGACACAAATATCAGTCTATAGCATTTGGGCTCTTTATTCCTTTATTTATTCAATGAATATATGTGTGGCAAAGGCTTTGGTAGAATAGAGATGAGTAAAACATTATTTTGAAAGGAGAGACTGGCAGGTTCAGCAAAGACCTCATGAAAGAAAGACCTTGAGCTGAGCCTTCGGAAGTAAGGTGAGCATCACAGGGCAGACTGAGCGAAGAGGGAGAGTGGATATTTTTAGATTCAAATAAATTGGTGTAGATGGATATGCTTTTCAAACTACAAAGTACCATTTGGATGTAAATTGTTACTATCTTCTTACTAAGGGGCATGTAATTCTCTAATAATATTTTCTTTTTATGAAAGAAAAAAATTTGAATAGAAAAAATTGGAGAACTGAAAGAAGCAAAAGAGAAAAAAAATCACAGGCAATCTGAAGACACTGAGATGACTGTGATGATACAATACATTTTCTCTAATTCTCTGATCTCTGACTATATTTTACACCTATGGATCACGCTCGAATACTGTTTTTATCTTTCAATAGTTCAGAGTGATCATTTTCCCTTTAAATATTGTTTATGAATGTCATTTTAATAACTGCATAATATTCTATTATATGAACGTACAATTAAATGTAACCATTCTCCTGCTTTTGACCTTGGTTATTTCCCCTTTCCTTGTCATTATTCAAAAGTCATTGCAATACACTTGAACGCAGATCTTTGTCCATATCTGTAATGTTTAAAAGTTATGACCATAATAATGGATTTAGAATATCAAAATAAATGACCATTCTAAAAATTGTTTCTCCCCCCAGATGTGCAGTACAGTACAAGGGAATGCCCCTTTCACTTTATTTTCCCCAACATTTATTGTTATTTCAGAAGCTTTGCTCTTTTGACGGTTAACAAATATTATTTCATTAGTATAATTTGCATTTCCCGTGTTGACACTGAGGTTGAACTTTCTTCATATGCTTATAACTCACTTTTATGTCTTTTCTATACTCTCAGTTCTTTGTTTTTGGAGAAGAATCCTATTCTGGTGAAAGAAGAGAACCATGGAGAACATCTCTTTTATTACTTTTCCCCTTGTTCAATCCTGAAGAATCCCGCCTCACCTAATTTCCCCCCTTCTCCCACACAAGCCCTTATTTTCAAGAGGAGAATGGAAAAAAGGTAGAATGTAAAGAAGTAAGGGGAAATTGAAGAAAGTAATACCAAAGGCAGGGTTTCATGGGTGAGTCTCCTATAATCCACCATTCCATCTACTCCCACATACTACATACTACATACTACATACTACATACTACATACTACAGCTCAGCATAAAATAAAACTACAGTCCCGGTTTTCCTACTCTACCTAACTGCATTTATTACAACTATCTGATTTTTGAAGAATTCTGAAGTATTTGCAAGGGGATCTTACACTAAAGAAGTGTATGCAATATATGGTGAATTGCCTTCATTCTCTCCATAATCATAGACTGATTACAAAATTGCCCAGAAAGAAATTAGTAATTAAACATGTCAAATCGGGGCGCCTGGGTGGCTCAGTTGTTAAGCGTCTGCCTTCGGCTCAGGGCGTGATCCCAGCGTTCTGGGATTGAGCCCCACATCAGGCTCCTCTGCTAGGAGCCTGCTTCTTCCTCTCCCACTCCCCCTGCTTGTGTTCCCTCTCTCGCTGGCTGTCTCTGTCAAATAAATAAATAAAATCTTTTAAAAAAAAATAAACATGTCAAATCATCTCTGGTAGAACACACTCAATGGCTAAACAAAGATTGACTGAGCTGAGCAGGAAAAGTGCCCCCATGTGGTAAAGGAAACTTACTAAATTTTGTTAGATCATTTAAATTGAAAGAGAACTTAAAGTTCATCTTATCCAACCTGTTCATCATGAAAATCAGGAGAGTAAGAGCAATGCTACAATCTGTTCAAAGACACATTTAAATAAATGAGAGAAACTGGAATCTAACCCAGTTTTATACATTGTCCACAATAACATGCTGCATCTGACTTGAGCTAAATAGAAATACGGTGGAATCTTTACAAGTATATCTATTTAATATCTTAGAGATAATACCTCCACAATAAATTAATTTATTCCAATAATTATACAATTACGTGCTAGGTGCTATGGGGTGCAACAAAGAAACACACACACACACACACACACAGGCTACCTACATAAAGGTTATTCTAAGAAATACTAATGGAGTTAATATCCACACGTGTGAGTGACAGTCCAATAAACAATCTAAATATTTTAGTCTGTAGGATATTTATAACACGTCTGCCAAAAATATCTGTTACAAAGATAACTTATTGAGATGTCTAAGAATAAAAACAAAGTCCCCTGTTAAATATGCACAAAGAGAAATGATTTTATTTTTAATGTTGTATTTATTTATTTAGAGCACAAGCAGGGGGAGGGGCAGAGGGAGAGGAAGAAGGAGTGAGAAAGAATCTCGAGCAGACGCCATACTGAGCTCGGAGCCTGACATGGGGCTCAATCTCATGACCCTAAGATCATGACCTGAGCTAAAACCAAGAGTCAGATGCTTAAACAACTGAGCTACCCAGGCATCCCAAAGAGAAAGGATATTTAATAATTTTGTTGGAAAGTCTTTCGAAAACTTTTAGTTCATAAAAATATGGTTTTTGATTTGTTTTTTGTTGTTCATTTTGTTTTTAGCAAAACTCATTTTTGTTAAAATGGCTTTAAAATTCAGAGCATTAGCCAATATTTCCTATTGGATGCCCTCCATGGTATTCTTTAATCGGCCATTTTTCCCATGTGAAGTTAACAGGAGGGGCACTTTTCGAATGTTTCAATTTCTGGGAGATGATTGAATGTCTTAGATGACTGAAGATAACTTAGCCTAGACTTACAGCTTGTGTCTAATGCCAAACACATTAATCCTCAAGAAATCCCTCAAGCCATCCACTTTCCTGTCATGTCATTTTGTTTAAACATGAGACAGGCTTTGGATATTTCATGGTTGGGAAAACATCAATTATAGAAACACACATTGGTTTTTATTGTTCTTTTCCTTTTATTGTGATTTTCACTTACCTTCTTACATGCATATAATGTGTAAAATAAGAATGTTTAAAAGGTAAAATCTTAGAATCCTGTAGCACAAATTATAGAAATGTCAAAAAAAATCACAATCTTTCCAGTAATATTAATGTGGTAAATTTACATATGAATCTAAAGTCTGCAATACAATTTAATAAGGTAAATTTATATGTTAATCTTAAATTTGTGATATAATTTCACATTCTTATCTCGTGTAAATATCATACTCACTCTAAAATAGAGATATTTGTCCTCTTTAGGGGGAATAAAATATGGTACAGGAAGATTAAGTTACTTGCCCAAGATTAAGAAACTAGCAAAGGTCAGAATCAGTGCTGGAATTGTCTTGGGGAATCCAATTCAAGTGTGCTTGCTACCAAAACAAGGATCTACATACTGAATTCACTTTTATTAGTAGTTTTGTCACTTAATTTGATAACCTTTTACACAAAGCACAATTTCTGAATTTTGGAAAAGCCTCTCTGAAAAGGAAACAAAATGAATACCAATTTTGCATATTCATCCATTTAGAGGTATGCATGTATCCATGTGAAACTCAAGTCACCGGCATTGCTCGGCCCAACTCATCCCCCTCCAAGAACTTTGAGAATACTTATTTTAGCTTTCCCTTGCAAGGGACACCATATTGTTTTTTATCCTTTACATTATAAATCTTTTCCTATATGATCAAGAAAATATAAATCATGTGGCTTCACCTCCCCATAAAAGTGTCTAATTAAGATTAAACTTGTCTCTGTGGTAAATGTAAAATGATTTAATTATAACCAAAATGATCTCAATTGAATAGCTTCTGTTTCAAAGAGTCACTCTCCCAGTGCTAAGAAGCTCATTAAATTCAATTTGCAGTAATGTACTGCTGTCATGTTTCCTTTCTGAACCACAGTATTATAGTAAAGTTCTTTGATTATTTCCCTGTAGGGCAGCATTAATGTGACACACCATGTAAAAGAAAAGCTTAAAAGAGACTCAAAGATGCACTACCTTTTTCTTTTTTCAATTGATGTTAATGTTGAGCAGCATGAAAAATATGCCAGAAAGTGTTCCTGTAGCCTGTCCAATGAAGGCAGAAAAACAGCGAAAAAAATTATATTGTTGTTTTTCCTGAAAGTCTAAAGACTTTACTCTGTACTTATGTGATTGCAAACATGTGGGCATTTCTTTCCATAGAAGGCAGATGCATTTTGGTACAGGTTTTTATGTTGCCATTGGCATATATTTTTCACGTATATATGAACATTAAGGTTTTAGTGTTCTTTTCAAGGAAGCTCACTCTCTTGGAAATGTGGAATTGGTGTTTTCCAGATAAGAAATCCCCCCCAATCTAAAATTATTGAGTATTACAGTCTGTATAAAGGAGTCACTCCATTTAATCATTTGTTATTTGAATGAATCAAATAGAGGTCTTAAAAATCATTTTTTTCCTTTTAAATATGAAATTCTTTCTGGTTCATCTCTTCACAAAAAATATGTACTAAATAACTTGAGTGTTTGAGGTAACTAATTCAGAACTCAAAATAAAAAAATCACTGAAGGCATGCTGGGTAAAATAACTATATAATAGGCACAGCTGAAATAACTGGTAACAAATATACGCCCATATCTTTTTTTAAAGTTTATTTCTTTTTTTAGTAATCTCTACACCCATCACGGGGCTTGAATCCATGACCCTGGGATCAAGAGTCACATATTCTTCTGACTGAGCCCACAAGGTGACCCAATACACCCAGACCTTTTTAAAATATGTATTCTACTTCAACAATCCGAACTAGAATTACAAAAGTGTGCCACATCTGTTTTGTAAAACATGTTACTATCATTTAAAAGGTGTCAGAGAAAGCAAGGTTAATACGCAGTTGGGAATTTTGGAAGCTGTTGAGACACACACAAATAAATACACATCAAGGTTGTTGTTTTACTGTGTTGGTTACTCTATCAAACAATGATATCAAGATAAAAATAAGATAAAAAATATAGATGCTTCTATTCAGCACTGAAACAATACGTCTTCTTCATTAGCTTCTAATGAAGCAATTAATTCAATTAAATAATCAGTCTAGAAAATGAATGAAGAAGAATCTCTCTTACCAAACTCAGAAACTTCCCTTAATTTTTGAAGACAGTTTGGCTACCTCTCGTCTTTCCTTCCTTCTTCACCTCCTTCTTTCCATTTATCTCATCCTTTGTTTCTTCTTTCCTTTTTTAAAATTACTAATGTTTGTTTTTAATTGTACAAATTGTGTAACAGAACATCCTCTGCAGAGAGATTGGACACATTCATCCCTTTGCAACAGCAAGATGTTGCCCATTCACCCACATCTTCATCAGTACAATTTAGTCTTGATCAAACTTATTAGTGAAAAATGAAATCTTGTTGCTATTTTAATTTTCACTTATTTATTAGTGAAGTTGAACATGTTTTATATATTAATATCCCAGGAATATCTGTTGCTTTTTATTTGCATTTTATTTTTGTTATTTGCCTGGAGGTATCTTTTGCTCAGGAGAAATACTCCTTTTTCTTATCAACAATTAAGTTCTAACTTTAATATAAATATTTACTACCTATCATATTTATATTACAAATATTTTCTCCCACATTGTCAGTGAACTCCTTTTTGATGAAGAATATTTTCTCTTTTTGTGAAAATTCTCAGCTCACATGAATATGATTATCTTCAACCTAGTTTAAACTTAAGGGTGTGAAATATATCATTTTCAATTTTAGAATGCATATACAGTTTAGCATCATGTCTAACAATGTCTAATAGGCAGCTTAACTGTTGAATTATTGTCTCTTAAAAATATCATCCTCTGTCCTTCCATCCCACTTTCTAAAGATACAGTTCCCAACTGGCTACCACTATTCCTCATTACCTAGCAGCTAGTATTGTAGCCAAATTATTAAAGGCATTTGAATATTGGTTGAACCGTATTTTTTAACTTTAATTCTACAAAATACAAACTCCACTTGCTAAACCTGCATACCTAATGTTCATTAAGGGCTATCAATCACTATACACTTCTGATAATTTTTGCATGTGAGATCTCATTTTATTTCTGTACCAATATCCTTGCAATTTTCTAATATTCCACAATGGAGTCAGGGAGATTTTTCAAGAGGTCACACCATTTAATAAAACAAAAAATATTTTTAATACAACCGACATAAAATAATAGATGTTTATCAAATAGCTAACATTCACTAGATGGCAAGCTCTTTAGAGCCCTAACTCATTTCATCTTCTCAATCATTCCCATTCAACAGATGAAAAACTGAAGTACAGGTAATTATGTGATTTATTCAAGAGGACAAAACTAGCAGGTCACAGAGCTGGGCTTTGAACCCGAGTCAGGCTGTAGATTGTGTGCACTTCCTCACTTACCGCGAAGCTATACCAAACAGATGGGGGCGGAGTCACAGATTAGATACAGATATAGATACAGATATAGATATAGATATGATTTTCTCATCTATGAAACAGAGATAATAGCCACAGAGGTACCATAAATATTAAAGGAATACACACAAATACTCTTATTCTAGTTGCTGTCTCAGTAAATGCTATGTGTGCGTTGTTCTTATTGTATTAATTATCACTATTATTATTATTACTTCAGTATCATAACAATATCTATTACCATGGCTTATTGTTCCCTTTCTTCATCTTTAACATCTCCTTTTCTGTCTCTTTCTTGGATCCAATTCCCTTTTGCATCATTTAAGTCTAGCTATCTGCTCAGTTGAAACCTCTGCATTCTACTCATTTCTAATTACACGGTTTTCTTCAATCACCTTACACACTCTCACATCTTTAAACGATATCACCAAGACTACTTACCAACCTGCATCTCCAGCCCTGACCTGCTTCCTAAGTGTACCCTCATATGCATAGCTGACTATTGTGTATTTCCACTTTGATAACCTTCATCTGTAAGTTTCTTAACACTGAACTCTGCAGCCCTACAGCCGCATCCCCTGTGTGGGAAAATGTTACAAATCTGTATCTACACTGTTAAGAGATTGAGCCGGTTATACATTAGCAACTTCTGTGCCAAATGTTGGCACAAAAGCTAGAATTCAATGGTTTCAGAGAAAATACAGGATTTAGAGTCTGAAAAAAAAGAGAAGAAATATAGAAATGAGAAATGGAAGTGTCTAACTTAGTGGCTCTCAATTTTATACCCCAGGGGACATTTGGCAATGTCTGGAGACATTTTGGGTTGTCACACTTGGGGCAAGGTGCTACTGGCATCTAGTGGGTAGAGACCCAGGATGCCAATAAACGTCCTACAGTGCACAAGATATTACAAAGATTCGACTGGCCACAAATGTAATAAAACCTGGGTTGAGGAGCCCTAGGCTAACTTTAACGGCAAGTTCTGGATTTAAGGAAGTGGTCAAGTAGCTAGAAATGTCTCTTTATGAATAAACAAACAAAAATCTAAGAAAACAAAAACATCTCAGTCTAGAAAGATCATATATGATCAAACAATCCATCAAGGAGCAGTAAGGTTAGTGAAATGGTGTTTATAGTGCTGTTTCCTTCTCTGTTCATTTTTACTGAAATGTAGACTATTAATAAAAGGAGGGAGAGAAGAGGGTTGAAAAGCAGAAGTGAGCAGCAAAACCAAAAGGGAGCAAGTGTAAGAGATAAGGGGAGGAGAAAGGAGAGGGAAGAGTTCTCTTTTAGTAAAGAGATGGGGTGGTTCACTGGCTTACGGGTTTAGAGAGTGATTGAGATAATCACAGCATTTAACTAATTAGGAAACAAAACATGTAATTTAAGTCGAACTCTAAATTTAACAGCCAAACAAGGCAAAAACAAGACCCACCTGGTTTGTGACTTTGACTACATGTTTCATTCAAGCCTGGAGATGAGCTGAGTCCACATTAAGCTGTGATTGAGGGCAGTTAATAAACTATTTTTTCCTCTATTTTTGTTGACATTATAACTTTTAGCAATTAATCATGTGTTTATTAAAGAGCTTAAAGCTTTAAAAACTAACCACATCGAAAATTTAGCTGGCTGGGAGTTAAGATGGCAGAGGAGAAGGGGAACCCTGAGCTTGTCTCATCCCTCAAATACAATTAGATACTTATCAAATCATTCTGAACAACAGAAATCAATCGGAGGTCTGAGAAAAAATTACTGTAAGTCTACAAAAATAAAGAAATGTGCCCACCTTTTGGAAGGTAGGAGATGTGGAGACTTGAATCCAGTGTGATATCACTGAGGGGATATGGCTGTGGGGAGGGAGCCTGCTTAAGGAAGCTGTTGCAAAGCATTATAAGAAGCAGAGTGCAAAATCTGGACTCTTAAAAGTCTGCTACAGTGGGGAACATGCCTGGCTTAAAGGTGCTCAGGTGGTGAAGTGGGGCGGGATCCCAGGTGTTACACCACAATCTGAGGTTCCCGTGGGTCACAAGAAGAATGGATGGCACTTAAGAGATGCACTATTCCCAGGCATAGGAGCATGGAAGCAGACTGAGAACAATGAGTTTGGGCGCCAGCTTTCTGCTCTGTGTTATCATAAACTGTAGACCACTGCACAGTCATGTAACCACTTTCCTGGGAGGGTCCAGCAAAAGGCAGAAGCATGGAGGCAAATGAAAATGAAAACACAACAGATCAAAACCCTTGGGTTGAAGCACAGCTGGTCCTAAGAGGGAAGTATATAGTAGTATAGGTCATCAAGAAGCAAAGTCTTAAATACACAACCTAACCATCGAGAAGAAGAGTCTTAAATACACAACGTAACCTTACACCTACAGGGTTGGAAAAAGAAAGCAAGTAAAGCCTAAGTCCAACAGGAGAAGAGAAATAATAAAGATTAGAGTAGAAATCTCTGAGGTAGAAATTAAAAAACGCAGAACAGATCAATGAAACTAGGAGCTGGTTTTTGAAAGAATTAACAAGATTGATAAACACCTAGCCAGACTTAACAAAACAAAAAAAGACAAAGAACCCAAATAAGTAAAAACATGAATGAAAGAGGAGCGATCACAACCAATACTGTATAAAGAAAGTGTCTAAGAAAAGATAAACAATTATAAGAGAATATTATGAACAATTATATGCCAATAAATTAGGCAATCTGGAAGAAATGGATAAATTCTTAGAAATATATAAATTACTAAAACTGAAAAGGAAGGCATAGAAAATCTGAATAGACCCATAACCAGCAAAGAAATTGAATTAGTAATCAAAAATCTCCCAATAAATAAGAGTCCAGGGCCGGACAGCTTCCCAGGAGAATTTTACCAAAAATTTAAAGAATACTTATTTTTCTGAAACTGTTCCAAAAATTAGAAATGGAAGGAAAACTTCCAAACTCATTCTATGATACAAGCATTACCTTTATCTCCAAACCAGACAAAGACCCCATTAAAAAGGAGAATTACAAACCAATATCCCTGAAGAACATGGATGCAAAAATTCTCAACAAGATACTAGATCGGATCCAACAGTACATTAAAAGGACTTTTCACCACAACCAAGTGGGATTTATTCCTAGGCTGCAGGGATGGTTCAACATCCACAAATCAATCAACATGATACACCACATTAATAAAAAAAAGAAGAACCATATGATCCTCTCAATAAATGCAGAAAAAGCATTTAACAGAATACAGCATCCTTTCTTGATTAAAACTCTCTGCAGCATAGAGACAGAAGGAACATCCTTCAGCTTCATAAAGGCCTTATATGAAAGACAGTTAATATTATCCTCAATGGGGAAAAACAGAACTTTTCCCCTATGGTCAGGAACACTACAGGGACATCCACTCTCACCACTGTTGTTCAACATAGTATTGGATGTCCTAGCCTCAGCAATCAGACAACAAAAAGAAGTAACAGGCATACAACTCAGCAAGGATAAAGTCGAACTTTCACTCTGTGCAGATGACCTGACACTCTATGTATAAAACAAAAAGATTCCACCAAAAAATTGCTAGAACTGATACATGAATTCAGCAAAGTAGCAGGATATAAAATCAATGTACAGAAGTCTGTTGCATTTTGATACATTACAATGAAACAGCAGAAAGAGAAATCAAGGAATTGATCCTATTTATAATTGCACCAAAGACCATACGATAACTAGGAATAAACCAAACCATAGAGGTAAAAGATCTATACTTTGAAAACTATAGAACTCTTATGATAGAAATTGAAGAAGACAAAAAGAAATGGAAAAACATTCCATACTCATGGATTGGAGGAGCAGATATTGTTAAAATGTCTGAGCTACCCAAAGCAATCTACACCTTCAATGCAATCCCTATCAAAATACCACCAGCATTTTTCACAGAGCTGGAACAAACAATTCTAAAATTTGTATAGAACCAGAAAAGACCCCAAATAGCTAAAATAATGTTGAATAAGAAAACCAAAGCTGGAGATATCCCAATTCCAGACTTGAAGGTGTATTACAAAGCTGTAGTCATCAAGACAGTATGGTATTGGCACAAAAACAGATACATAGATCAATGAAACAGAATAGAGAACCCAGAAATGGACCCACAACTATATGGTCATATAATCTTCAACAGAGTAGGAAAGAATATCCAATGGAAAAAAAGATAGTCTCTTCAGCAAATAGTTTTGGGAAAACTGGACAGCCACATGCAGAAGAATGAAACTGGACCACTTTTTTATACCATACGCACAAAAAAAAGACCTAAATGTGAGACAGGAGTCAATCAAAATCCTAGAGGAGAACACAGTCAGCAACCTCTTTGACCTCTGCCACAGCAACTTCTTGCTAGACACATCTCCAAAGGCAAGGGAAACAAAAGCAAAAATGAACTATTGGAACATCATCAGGATAAAAAGCTTTTGCACAACAAAGGAAACAATCAACAAAACTAAAAGGCAACCTATAGCATGGGAGAAGAAATTCACAAATGATATATCAGAAAAAGGGCTAGTATCCAAAATCTATAAACAACTTATCAAACTCAACACCCAAAGAACAAATAATCTAGTCCAGAAATGGACGGAAGATATGAACAGACATTTCTCCAAAGAAGACATACAAATGGCTAACAGACACATGAAAAATGCTCAATATCACTCGGCAGCAGGGGAACATAGATCAAAACCACAATGAGATACTATCTCACACCAGCCAGAATGGTTAAAATTAACAACTCGGGAAACAGCAGATGTTGGCAAGGATTTGGAGAAAGAAGAACCCTCTTACACTGTTGGTGGGAATGCAAGCTAGTGCAGCCACTCTGGAAAACAGTATGGAGTTACTCATAAGTTAAAAATAGAACTATCCTACAACCCAGCAATTGTACTACTACGCATTTATCCAAAGAATACAAAATTAGTGATTTGAATGGGTACATGAACCCCAACGTTTCTAGCAGCAATGTCCATAATATACAAAATATGGAAAGAGCCCAGATTCCCATCGACAGATGAATGGATGAAGAAGTGGTATATATATTCAATGGAATACTACCCAGCCATCAAAAAGGATGAAATCTTGTCATTTGCAACAAAGTGGATGTGACTAGAGGGTATTATGCTACGCAAAATCAGTCAGTCAGAGAAAGACAAATACCATATGATTTCCTCATATGTGGAATTTAAAAAAGAAAACAGATGAACATAGGGGAAGGGAAGGAAAAATAAAATAAGATAAAAACAGAGAGAGAGACAAATCATAAGAGAATCTTAACTATAAGAAACAAATTGAGGGGTGCTGAAGGGGAGGTGGGTCAGGGGATGGGGTTACTGGGTGACGGGCATTAAAGAGGGCACTTAAAGTGATAAGCATTGGGTGTTATATGTAAGTGATGAATCACTAAATTCTACCCCTGAAACTAGTAATATACTGTATGTTAATTAAATTGAATTTAAATTAAAAAAATTTTTTTAATTTATCTGATATTTAAATTCTGTTAAATTTTTTATATATTTATATTTAAGAATTTCAATGAGAGACCTGCAGAATCAAAAATCTACAAAGAAACAAGGAACAGACTAAACTTAACCATGACCTCTGCCTTATGTCCAACTCTTTAATTCATCGTTCATTAGGTAATCACATTGTACAACTCTTCCTAAAATTTCATCTCCAGGGGCGCCTGGGTAGCACAGCAGTTAAGCGTCTGCCTTCGGCTCAGGGGGTGATCCCGGCGTTATGGGATCGAGCCCCACATCAGGCTCTTCCGCTATGAGCCTGCTTCTTCCTCTCCCACTCCCCTTGCTTGTGTTCCCTCTCTTGCTGGCTGTCTCTATCTCTGTCGAATAAATAAATAAAATCTTAAAAAAAAAATTTCATCTCCAACCGGGTTGGGCTTTGGTCTAATACCTTAGGTAATTCTGCACATCAATTGTAGTAGTTATAAAGTATAGCAGTGAAGAGCAAGAAACCTGGAAAACAGACCCTGATGGTTTTTGACTGAATAACCATCTCTCTGGACTCAGTTTTCTCGACTGAAAATGAGACCTATTAATAATTCCTATATCATGGGGTTGTTGTGAGAATAAAAAAATATATATCAAGTGCTTTAGTGGCTGGTACTTTGTAGATGCTCAATTATGTGAGCTATTATTTTTAATAATACTATTGCATATACTTTCCAAAAGGGAACTATGTCATTTTAGGAACTAAAATGTATCCAATTATTTCTAAAAGTACATACCTATATGTGTGTGTATGCATGCATTATAGATAGTCGTTCCATCATTATATTTAATCATGGTAGGTTCTGACTGAATATTTATGATCAAGTGTTAAAACATAAATCCCATTTCTTTAGGAATTTAAATGTTTTACTGAAAACTCATGTTAAATATTACATAATTTCAAATATTTGACATGATCATTAAAGGTTATGAGTTCAAAGGAATATTAATGTAAAATTTTATATGTCTGCATACACATGTGTATATGAATAATGAAATGCCTTTACTCACCCATGTAATATATATGATTAAATCCTCGTAACAACCCAGTTTAATAAGTTTCACAGTACTCCTGTTTTACACTTGAGAAAGTCAAGATAAAATAATTTGCCTAACAGATCAAAATTATTCAGTTGATTTCAAGTTTGAATCTTAGATTTGTTTAACAGTTAAATCCATGACCTTAATTTTTTCTACTCATGTCCAAAACAGGGCCTATCGTATCTCCTAGTTACTGATCAAATTTTGGCATTATAAAGCATTTTATAAACTGAAAATTGTTTATTAGAAATAATAATGCGGGTTATGGTAGAGAGACTATTTTATAGAAGCAGCAGTCTAAGCATTTATGAGGAATAGGAAGAATTTTTATAAACAGAGATTAAGATTGCATTTATGTGTTATTTTATTGTTATAGAAGAATATTTTGCTGGACGTTTTACTTTTGGATTAGTCTGGTTGATACTATATAGGCATGACCTGAATAAAGAACCATAGAAATCTGTGAGTGGGAAAGGAAATATAATTTGTGGACACAGAGTTTTTTAAAAAAATGCACATTTTATCAGGGATAGTAACTGAAATGTCCTCCCCTTTGAGTAAAATCATGAAAGAAAGGACTATGCTTAATGTTTTTTTAATTTATAAGTTGGAAACATAAATGCATGTCCTAATGAGAAGCCTAAGATAGAATAACGAATTAATCACATTAGGAGAACCTTGCCCTTTGCATTTCCTTGCTCCTGGGAACTTAAATGCTGAATTTTAATGTTGCATTAACATTTGCAATAAAAGTTAAAACCCTAAAAGTAAAATGCAAACTTCCTTGCAGAATAATGTGGTAATTGTACAAACTATACCTAATAACTCAGGAGGGCTAAAGGGAAGGATAAATTGTTGCCACTTAAAATTACAAAGGAATTTCCAAGGTGTGATGAAGTTACTGACTTAATTAAAGTTTGCCACAATATCAAAGGCAAATGCTGCATGTTTGTCTTGCTTTATTTAATGGACATTACTGAAAAGCCACGTGTCTCAAGCCATTATAAATATTTCTTTGGTTGCTAACATTATTATCATCTTGCAAAAATTGTATTTCCATTTTGGTTCAAACAATGCCTTGATTTTTTTTTTTAACACTTTGCTTTTCACTTACTGGATTTTGCCAGCATCCCATAGATAACACATACGTATATTCCATATGTAGGAGGCTTTAAAAAGGTAAAAGTCAAAACTAGGTGCTACAAATATTTTTTGAAAGAAGTATTAAACATGAGCTTTTGCAGCCAAAGTTACTTGTGGGGGTAAGACTAAGAAACTATTACAAGAAAAAGAACTTGAATAACTGGCATGGTTCTTTTAAGGTACCACTTAGACCCAAAATATTACCTTGCTCCTGAGCCCAGGACTGACTTTCTAAACACCTTCCAAGGCAGCAGAAGAACAATTTTCACACGAGGCTATTCTTAAACACATCTCACAAGTAGACAATATTTAGAGGAATGTTTCATTTTGTCAGTATTACCCCACCTGTGTAACTATATTCACTTTCATCTCAAGAATTTACCAATACAGTGATGGGTCAGCGTGGAAAATAAAAACAAAATTATAAGGAATGAAGGGGAAACATAGCAAGGCTAGGGCTCCCTTAAAAGAGAGATTCTAGTTGCCCCATAAATTCACTAAAATTATTTATATTTGTGAGTATTTGATATATTTGAATACGATGAGTGAAAAAATTGAAAGTCTTCTATCCTGAAGTTCTGTTTCTTTCAACGGAACCTTTTGCTATTTCTTTTATGTATCTGATCTAAACAGATTCCTTCTGGTATTGTTGGAGGAGGAAAGTATTCTTAAGTGGATACCTAAGAATATCTGCTGGTCTGTTATTTATTTGAAATTTAGGCAGAACAAATAAGCATGCTCTTTCAAAGACTCAGGCCTAAAGAATTACTCCCAATCCTTTTATCTGGGAATGCTGACAAACTCCTCTTACACATTCGTGGGGCTGTTACCTGGAAATCCCAAGGCGGTTGACATTTAATATGCCAGGCTTAGAAGCCCACCGCTGCCATTTTGTAGCTATATTTGTTTGTACAAGTTACATGAGCACTCTGAATTTGTTTCTTCAACTTTAAAATGAGAATATTAATACCTACAAAGGGGGGGTATAAGGATTAAAATATGTAACATGTGAAGAATTTTTACAGAGAAGTCATTCCATAATAGGTACTATTTTAAAACCACTGTCTGAGTAAGACATTTAAAAATATAAACCTAATTTTCTGGTTCCCCTACTCACTGATGTAAATCTATCTTTAAATAGATTTGTATTTAAAACCCAAAGACTATTTTTTGGTAATAATATGTAGATTTACTATAATTTGTTTAAAAAAAAGAGAAAGAGACCATAGAAAATAGTCTCCAAGATTGTTCGACATCATTCTCACCTCCCAGGAGTCATGCTGTTTTTCAGTCCCCTCCTCTAATGAACAGGTCTGACCTGTGTAACTAGTCGAATATTACGGAAGTGATGGAGTGCAGCTTCATGGCTCCTTCATAAAAGACATTCAGTGGGGTGCCTGGGTGGCTCAGTCTGTTAAGCATCCAACTCTTGGTCCTGGCTCAGGTCATGATCTCAGGGTCGTGAGATGGAGCCCCGCATCAGGCTCCATGCACAGTGTGGGTCTGCTTGAGGTTCTCTCCCTCTTCTTCTGCCCCTCCTCTGCTTGCTCTCTCTCTCTCTCTCCCTCAAATAAATAAATAAAATCTTCAAAATGACTGCATTAAAAAAAAGAAGACATTCAAGCTTTTACCTCACTCTCGGATTAATCACTCTAGGAAAGCCAGACGCCATATTGTGAGGACAGTTACATAGCCCTATGTTAAGAGCCATGTGATACAGATCTCAGGTGGCCAACAGCCAGCACCATCCTGTAAGCCATGTGAGTAAGCCACCATGGGAACAGACCTTGGGGCTCCAGTCATGCATTAAGGTGACTGCACCTTGGCAACACTGACAGCAATCTCATTGAGAATCTTGAGCCAGAACCGTCTACCTCCACCACTCCCAAATCCCTGACCATAATATTATGTGAGAAAATAAATGTTGATTATTATTATGCCCCTATGTTTTGGAGTGGTTTCTTATGCAGTTAAAGGTATCTAATAAAGGTCTAACCATGCATCTGGTAATAATAATCTGTTATTTTGTTCTTAATGATCTGATAGCAGCCAACACTGGCTTAGAACAGAAGTACCATCTGACTGAGCCCAGACCACTTTGACAAACCACAAAATTGGGAGCTAAATAAATGGTTGTTGTAAATCAGTAGTCTGGGGTTAGCAACACAGCAAAAGCCTAATGATAAATATCATCTTTGTTGTTGTGTCCTCTCATGGGACTTGCCAAGCTGAACTTCAAGTGTTTATAGAAGAGCAAATGATCAAAATGACTAAACACTCCTCAGCAGAGCAAACTGATGGGGGGGGGGGGTTGCTGAGATCCATAATCAATATAAAACTGTATTAACTAAGAAGGTGTGGTATCGGTAGGAGAATATAACAATTGGCCCATGGAACAGAATATAAAGACTGGAAACTGATACGTGTATATAAGAAAATTTGATTTATCATGACTGAGCTGGTATTTTTCACTGGGAAAGGTTAATATTTTCCATGGAGGTTTCTGGGAAAATTATTTATTTAAAATTTTATATAGAAATTATTAATTCTATGAATGGAAATAATGATATTCTGTCACTATCTTACACTATAAAAAAATCAATTCCACGTGGCTCAGAGACTGTATTTTTTTTTTAAAGATTTTATTTATTTAGTTGACAGAGATAGAGACAGCCAGCGAGAGAGGGAACACAAGCAGGGGGATTGGGAGAGGAAGAAGCAGACTCATAGCAGAGGAGCCTGATGTGGGGCTCGATCCCATAACGCCGGGATCACTCCCTGAGCCGAAGGCAGATGCTTAACGACTGCGCCACCCAGGAGCCCCAGAGACTGATATTTGAAAGACAAACTTCAAAATGTTTAGAGGGCATTAGAGTAGAATGCCTTGATGACCATGGGCAGGAAAGAATTTCTTAACAACACAAACATGCACATACAAAGCATAAATCATAAAGGAGAAGGTGGATAAACCTAACTGTATCAAAATAAGGATGACCTATTCATAAAAAATATCAAAACAGTGGAAAAAATGAGCCACAGATTGAGATAAGGAACACATACTACTCTCCAAGACTATTTTCCAAAATACGTAAAGTGCTCTATAATTATATATGAAACAAATTCCAAGTAGAAAAAATGGGCAAAAATATTGAATAGGCTCTTCACAAATAAGGGAAACTGAACAGTCAATAATCTAACAAAAATAGTGTTTATTCATTAGTAACTGGGGAATTATAATTCATAACCAAAATAAGATGCCATTTCAACTCATCAGATTGGCAAATTACATTTTTTAAAAAGTCGGATGATACCAAATCTTGGCAAGTATATAGATACAGCAGGGACAAGTCCTTCATGGTTGGAAGTGGAAAACAGTACTAAAAATTTTCTAGATAATTGTAATTACCTAAAACTATTGAATGTGTACCCACCATATGACTCAGCAAGTGCACTCCTAAATCTATAATCTAGAAAACTCTCCTGCGTGAGCACTGCTGTCATTGACAAAAATGTTCATAAGCACAATTTGTAGTGGCAAGAACTGAAAATGTCACAAATATATCAAGAATAGAATAGAATCATACACAGTAGGGAAAATAAACTGCAACAATATACATGTACTTCAGGCACATTAGAGTTATTTAAAGGAACAGGTCTTAGAAGAAATCACATCCAGTTGACCCTTGAGCAATATAGGAGTCAGGGACTATGACCTCCATGCAGTTGAAAATCTGGGGGTAACTTTTGATTCCCCAAAAACTTAACTACTAATAGCCTACTGTTGATTAGAAGACATACCCTTACCGATAACATCAAGTCAATTAACTCATACTTTGTATGTTATGTGTATTATATACTGTATTCTTACAATAAAGTAATCTAGTGGAAGACAAGTGTAATTAAGAAAATCATAAGGAAGAAAAATACATTAACAGTTATGTACTGTATGTATCAAAAAAAAAAAATCATGATAAAGGGACCCACACTGTTCAAACCTGTGTTGTCAGGGTCAACCGTAGTGTAAGTCTATTTTTACAAATTGCAAAAACATGTAAAAATTTCAAATCACATCCAAATATATGCAATATCCCCCTTAGAAAAAAGAAAGGGAATGATAAAACACAGAATTGTGAACATCGGTTTTCTATGGAGGGAAAGGATGTGGATGGACTGAGGAAAGGCCCTTAGCACTAGGTAGTAGATACATGAGATTCTGTAATATCGTTATTTTTTATATCTTATACATGTTATAAATATTCTTTTATATCTACTTGATGCTAAAAATAATGATTAATTTAAAAAAGAAAGCCTTATGTCATCAGTTTTCTTATTGGAATTGATCATCAAGGAAGCAATTTTCCATGCCAGTAATTCTTACTGCAGGTCCAATAAAAGCACTGTGCTTCACATTTGGGCCTCTGGGCAGGGGGTCATAGCAGATGTTTGCTAAGAGCTGAAAGGAAACTGGATGGATGCCAAGAGCAGTGCTTATGACATTGTTCCCACCCTGGCAGAGATATTAAAGTCAGCATATAAAGAAAAGCAGTAATGCGCTATATCCAAGAGGTCATGGATTCCTGAAAATCTCAACACCACACTTCATAACTGCTTTAAACCCACATTGAAAAAAACATCTGTCCTCTGCCTATCTCTTCCTGAGAATTTGCCAAACCCATTAACCTTTTTTTCCTAAAGGGAGTGATTCCCCTATAGACCCAGAGAGCCAAGAAGACTGTGACAGGTGGGAGTGGAGAACGGCTGTTTATAGAGTCATAGGGAGGTGACCAATAGGATAAGAACGAGCTTTCAGATGCTTGGCCGTGCCTATGGACAGGGAAGCAGAAACCTGCTTGAGTAACTCAAACTTGGAAGGTTTCTGCCAATCACACTGAAAAATGAACCACTATTTTGCCCTTTTTCTGCTGGGCTGACCCTTCTGGCAGCTTTGTTCTGACCCTGGAAGATTCAAACTCATTCACACTCTGTATGTTTTGATTACAGGCACCACCAGGTTCTCTGTAGGCTTCCATGGGTTTACAAGTTTATAAATTACTTGGCATTAGCAGGAATGTGACACTCGGTGGGCACAAATCCTTCCGTTACTTGTCTTTCTGCATTATTTACCAGACATAAAAACAGAAACACATACTTCTGCCATGCATCATAATTTATAAGTACTTTCAAATTTATGGGAGTTTTTTTTCCATCTTTTTCAAGAAATCTGAGCCTTCAAGTAGTTAACAATTTTTAAGGTTGTTAACACCAAATAAGAATCAGAGCTAGAAGTCAATTCCAGGCCTTTTGAAGTCCCAGAGCTTCAAGCCTCTTCCATGACATCCTAAAGAGTCTTCAAAACACACGCTTGATGAAGAGATTTGAGGAGTGGGAAAATTATACCTTCTTTCGGTACTGACTTACACTTCACGATTGAAATGGTTGAAAGTGATGTTTTTTTTTGGGTGCAGACTAGATGCCAGTCACTGTATTATATACTTTAATACACATTTGCCCATTTTTGTCTTTTTACCCATCTGATCTGATGATGATGATGATGGTTGTGGTGATGATATGTTGCTGTTGTTGCCACTGACTCACTTTCACAGATCAGATTCCAACAGGATATAAAACAATTAAATTGCAGAGAAATTTTTAGACCAAATTCTGTCTAAATACAGCCCCTAATTGCTATGAAAACACCTGGCTCCCAAGTTATGTAAGATATGGAGATATATCCTATATTTTTGAAACTGCAAGAGTGACTTAAATATATATCAGAATCACTACTCTGTTTACTATAACCGATATGGAACAGACAGAAATTTAACCCTCTAGATGCCTGTGTGCGAGTGTGTGTGTTTGCGTGTGCATCTGTTCAATGTACTATCTCGGCATCTCATATTTTCAGATTAGGCCAAAGAGGATCTGTATATAGATCTATACCTTCCCAATTGTCTTCATTCTCCAGATACCATGGAAGACATGGCAGATGCCTGTGCAGTCATTTCTGAAGAATTTCAAATACATTGGCATGTGTTCATGGGCGAGAGCTATTGTCCTCAGTCAGGAGTGGTTTTGTTCTCAAGGGGACATCTGACGATGTTTGGAGACATCTTCGGTTGTCACAAATGAGGGAGGTACTACAAGCATCTTATGTGTAGAAGCCAGGGATGCTGCTAAACATGTTACAATATACCAAGGCAGCCCTCCACAACAAATTATGATCCATCCCAAAATGTTAATAGTATTAAGGTTGAGAAACCCTAGGGCTTGAGGCAAACAAGAGATAGAAGCAAAGTGCCAAGATTTGACCATAGGTAGAAGTGCTGAAAATTTTTAACCACTGCTTACTTGTCCACCAGCTGGGTCTCCAGAGGGACTTGCTATAAGCAAGGATATAGCCGTTTTTGAGATTAAAGAACATTTAAGTCACCTGCCAGCTATGTATATCCAAGCGAGGAAAGACAAAAATAAATAAACAAATAAATAACCCACAGGTAACAGAGCACCAAAAATAATGTTACTGCCTGAAGTTAATGATAATATAATTTTCATTATTTAACTAAAACAAAAAGATATTCAGAAACTTCTGGAAGAAGCCACATGAGCAAAGACATGCTGTTTGTTTTTAAATAAGGAGGAGTTTTTTTTTTTTTTTTTAAGATTTTATTTATTTATTTGACAGAGAGAGAGGCACAGTGAGAGAGGGAACACGGCAGGGGGAGTGGGAGAGGGAGAAGCAGGCTTCCCACCAAGCAGGGAGCCCAATGCAGGGCTCCATCCCAGAACGCTGGGATCATGACCTGAGCTGAAGGCAGACACTTAAAGACTGAGCCACCCAGGTGCCCCTAAATAAGGAGGAGTTTTCTGATTCTGGTGGTAGGTGTTCGTCAACATGGCTGCAGCCATCTCTTACTTTCTTTTATTCTTATGAGGCTAAGGAAAGTGACTGGGCATCAAGCAGTCACTGGAGAGAGAAAGAAAATATTCATTTCCTACCCTCTCATTTATTTTCTTTCCCTTGCTCTAAGCTTCGCATTAATAAAGCATAGAAGGAAGAAGAAACCAGGACTAAAGATATTTGAATGCATCCTCCTTCCCATATAAAACCTATAATTTTCTGAAATTTTCAGAAATGCGTTACTTCTTTTCCCTTTTGGCTGCCTGTGTTGAAATTCACAGAAACCAACAAAAGACATCATGAAGTCTCCAGCATGAATCATTTATTTGGACAAAATAGGGAGGCTATTTAAAAAAAAGGGGGCAGTAATTCCTTCTTGCTGTCAAAAGATAAAGGCTTACAATTTCCTGCTGAAATGTGTACAATACCTTGTAAATTGTGAACATGTAATCATCTTTTGAAAAAGAGAAGAAAAACACCAATTGGCAACATTTTGCCATAGAAGTGAATACATTACTGCAAACCATAAATATTTTTAATTCTAGTCTTCTCAGGGAAGAAGATAAAGGTCAATTGTTCAGTACCAGACAATTAAAGGTTTAGTTAAAGCCAACCAAAAAGGTGATAGAAGTTAGAAAAGTGACCATTCTAAAACTAGTCCTTTCTTAAGTAAACTTTTGCTCTCGTTAGATCTTGGAGTCATACCTAACTATATTAACGTGAGGTCTGTAATATTCCAACGAGTAACAGAATGAGCCATTCAAGTCCATCTGTCCTGAACATGACCGAGGAAAGCAAAATTTCTTTTGGGTGGCGACAATTCTACTACTGAGAATATACCAAGACTGACTGCAGTAATTATAGTGAGCAAAATTATGTTTGTCCGTGCAAAATGCCATGTTCCTATATTGCTCCCCATCCTCCAACAGAGAATTATGAAGGAACATTTGCAGTAAGGAATTATATTTGTTCATTGTCATTCGGGAATCATTACCACCCTTTAAACTACAATTGTTGGTGTCAGTGGTAGGGCTTTGTGGTTACTCTGTGGCCATTACAATCTTTCCCTGTAACAATGAAGGCAATCCTATTCAAACTGGCTACAGAGAGCATATTTAGACTGAAATGGGAAGCAAAACTTCTTTTTAAAAACTATCCATCTCCCTTCCTTTAATTGGAAAAACACCACCACCACCACCACTATTTTAATCTGATTAATTTCTAGAGTTCTGAGACAATATTGGGAAGTGGGTGGTTTGCTTTTGGCGAATCCCTCCTCTCATTTCAGCACTGCCTATCCCTCTGCTTTGATGCTCAGATTGGGAACTGTTCTCACAAAACTCACTTTTCCCTTCTCCCCTATTCCTACCTTAATCTCCTTCTCTCTTTAGTTGTGGGGCTATTTTCTCACTTAATCTCATGAAAGATTGCTCATCGGAGAAACAAAATCCAGACTCTCCTCATTACACCACAGCCTTATAGAGATAAACTCCCTTTGGTCCTTTCACACTCAGGATCAGCTTCCTTTATTTCTTGCTTAGGAAACCAAGTTCAAACTATCAGAAAGGACTGTGGATATCTACGGTTTGTCAAAGCTATCAAGGAGATCAAAGAATCCCTCTTACATTGTTGGTGGGAATGCAAGTTGGTACAGCCACTCTGGAAAACAGTGTGGAGGTCCCTTAAAAAGTTAAAAATTGAGCTACCCTATGACCCAGCCATTGCACTACTGGGTATTTACCCCAAAGATACAGACGTAGTGAAGAGAATGGCCATATGCACCCCAATGTTCATAGCACCATTGTCCACAATAGCTAAATCGTGGAAGGAACCGAGATGCCCTTCAACAGATGAATGGATTAAGAAGTTGTGGTCCATACATACAATGGAATATTACTCAGCTATCAAAAAGAACAATTTCTCAACATTTGCTGCAACATGGATGGCACTGGAGGAGATAATGCTAAGTGAAATAAGTCAAGCAGAGAAAGACAATTATCATATGGTTTCTCTCATCTATGGAACATAAGAAGTAGGAAGATCAGTAGGGGAAGAAAGGGATAAAGAAAGGGGGGTAATCAGAAGGGGAATGAAGCATGAGAGACTGTGGACTCTGAGAAACAAACTGAGGGCTTCAGAGGGGAGGGGGGTGGGGGAATGGGATAGGCTGGTGATGGGTAGTAAGGAGGGCACGTATTGCATGGTGCACTGGGTGTTATACACAACTAATGAATCATCGAACTTTATATCAAAAACCAGGGATGTACTGTATGGTGACTAACATAATATAATAAAAAAACATTAAAAAAAAGAATGACAAAACTAAGACAGCTTTGGTTTGATTCCTACTGTAGAGTCATTATATTCTGGGGAAAAAACAGTTGAAAAATTAATAGACTTGATTTTTGCCATCAGGTTGCTTAGGAAACATAAGTTCAAAAAAAGATAGCAGTATAAAAGAATACCTAAGGGGCCAAGTGAATCATAGGAATTATATAAACCAAGGTGTTCAGACAGGGTAAGAGGGCATGACCCTGGGAAACCAAGGATCACTTCATCTTCAACTTTTGGGTAGCTGAATTTTGCTTATGACCTTTGTTTAGGGCAAAGGAAGTGATAATTTTATGTCATTTGATAGAGATCTCAGAGTAGCACAGAATTAGAATCTCCCCATCTTTATCCTCAAAGGAGTAGCTCAATCATGAAGAATAAGCTTCATGTTTAATTCTTAAAATAAAATCTCTGTGATTTATACTATGATATATAGGTGTTATTCATGAGTAGAGGAGTATAATCATATTTTCATGGGTGATATCTCAAGTGATACAAGGGGGATTCATTTCTGTTCAAATTAAAAGAATTTAAATCTGCAGCTCCTGCTGCTGGAAAGGGACACTTGGCCACAGGAGATGAGACTATTAATTACAGCAAGAGAGGGATTTGACCCTCTATAAAGGGAATTCATTTCTCCCTATAGTCACATTCAGTGAAGAAGCCATAGGATGCTGTTTTCCATAGAGATCTTTAGGGTGTGATTCAGAAACAGGTTAGAAATCATTCACTTCATTGTGGTTTCAAGAGCAGTTGGTATTCTGACTCTTGGCAATCTTCATCGGTTGCTCAAGAGAGTTAAGTTCATAAAAAGATGGTTAGCAGCACAAGAGAATGCCTAAGGGGCCAAGTGAATCATAGAAATTATATAAACCAGGGGGTTCAGACAAGGGAGAGAGGGCAGGTCACTGGGACAGTTTCATTTCTTCTCTTTTCCTCAGCTGTGCCATTGTGGCCACATGAGCAAATGAGCAAATGAGCAACAATGGTGGTTATGCAAATGAGCAACAATGGTGGCAGAGGAGGTCATGCAGTCACCAGCAAAAGAGGCCACGTAAGGATGTGAGGAAACTTGAAACACTGAAAACATCATTACTCAAACTGACTTCTCAATGGAGAATGGTAGAAGAGATAAGGAAACCCTGGTTAGATTAGTCGGTGTGTTTCTACACGTTTTTACATCTATGGAAAATTCACAGGCAAATATATTTAAGCATTGCTAACAGTAGCTATTTCTAAGGAGTGCATACATGCATGCATGTGTGTGTGGGCAGGGAAGAATTCTGAGTTAGATTTTTTTTTTATTGTGTGCCTTTTGTATTTTTTGGTAATCATGTACACATATTACTTCTGAAATTAAAAAAAATAGTTTTAAAAGCATGCTCAGTTGATTCTAATTATTTTTGACATATTTTCGTCTAAGTTTAATGTATCTTAACACAAACTGACATTTGTTTTAATATCCAATGCTGGATAAATATTTTATAGATTCATTAGGACCAAATGGAAGTATTAAGGACTAAGGAAGATTCAGAAGAAGCTAAAGAGCTGGTCTTCTGGTGTCAAGACAGGAATAACACAAATGTGATATATTTTTATTCTTTCCCACTTTTCTGTTAAAAAAAAAAAGGAATCTCAGTCCAGATCTTTTCTGATACCTATTCTGGCCTAGTAATCATCACATCAGGTTGAGATTCCTGATATTGCCCAAACTCCATGTTTCTGTTTCTGGACTTGCCTGATATAGTATGATGTGCCAGAATGATCATCCCACAGAACTGGTACTCAAAAGCCTGCATTTTATCCTTCCCACTTCTTGCCTGGTCTCTGGTCAATGCTTAAGGCCTGGTGATGTTCTCTCTGAAATATCATAGCCTGTCCTTTCTGCAAATCCACCAGTATTACCTCCTGGATTCTTCAAAACGCACCATCTCTGAGGTTCTTCCTGACCATCTGATCCCTGTATGATTAGACCTCCATTTGTGATCCTTTATCAGTGGTTGAATTCATGTTCTCAACCATGGTGTGATCAATTCATCCTACAATGAACCTGGTACATTACAGGGAGCCACAGTAGAAAGGGCCCTGGCTTCTGTGTCAAACCAAACTGGTTATTTCCTGGCTCCCTCACTTTCCGATTTTGTAAATTCTGGATGAGTTAACTCCTTTGAACTCTGGTTTCCTTATCAGTAAAATGGGCCCAAGCACCACAGTACAGATTTGCTCTTTGCTATCTTCCAAAAGAGTAAGATCATATCATTTTTCTACTTATTGTCCTTCAACAACTTTCACCGTTCCAAAAAAAAAACAAAAAACAAGGAATGAAAACCCACAGTGTCCAAAGTCCAATCAACTATCACCTCACTGCTCTCCAACTTCCCTTTATGTCACACTTCCCATCCATACCACCTGCTGTAATGACTGCTTTGGGATTCTTCTATCCTTCCCTTTGCTCTTTCATGGTGGACTTCCTCTCACCATTCAAATCTCAGTTTTAATATCACTAACCTGAAGTTTCTAATGAATAGTTCATTTCTGCCATTTCTATCATTATAGCACTTTGTTTACATATACAAAAATCTACATTTGTAATTTAAACTAATTTATTGTTTCTGTTATGCTCTGTCTTCCCAACCAGACTATAAGCAAATTCAAGGTCTTTTCTCCCCCCAGTAATATGTACTCAGCATCTAGTACAATGTGTATCTTGTAAATGAATCATAGGATCATGGGAATATTTCAGGAGGAGATTATGGTGCACGATCCGAGCAATACATGGATGAGGCAGCACAATGAGATATTACAAGATGCCTATCCCAGGGGTAATGAAGTAATGATCCAACAGTTATCTGTGGACTTGCTTGTGAAATAAAGAAAAAGAGAAACTGTAAGGATAGAGAGATGCTGGAAATTACCTTAGTTTACTTTCTACTTTAGCAGAAATTTAGAGTATTTTGCCAACTGTTTGTCCTGTAATGTCAAAAACCTAAGGAGTATCTCTTCCACCACATTCTCTTCTGTTATTTAGCCACCGTAGGACCCCAAATATTACACACAAATGGTATCAAAATATATTCTTGAGGAATAAAGAAATGATGGATACATTTCCAAGAAATATAGGTTTACATGAATCTTGAAACGGAAAAGACTATGAAAAGCATATAAACTAGTTCTCATCACTTTTTAAATAAATAAACAAACCTAGAGCAAATACATGATGAATAAATGCACCCAGAAAATTAACAAAAATAAATAGTACAAGGACCCAAGTACCCTCATGTCTAGTTAGGTTTCTTTTGTGTATCACAGCAGACTTACACAGATTTTGTTATTTGATCTCAAACTTTGTAATAATATTTGAAAGATGAAATTAATCTGACTTAGGCTATGACTCATTGTAAAGATTTGCAATCCTTCTAGACAATTGAGAGTTGGCTTCAGACTAAATACCTTCATTCACATTTGTCACAATCTCTACTTAAAATGAATCCAATAATTTTCTGATTAATAATATGTTTATTTTTCATTCCCCTCACCACATCATGTTTTTCTTTATCTCTTTGCCTTCTACATGTCTCTTTCATCTTCTTTACGTGGGAAAATACATTGGTCAAAACTGAAAACACACAACAAAATCTCTCCCACTATAATGTGCTACTAACAGAACAGCTTTGGAAGCTAAAATCAAAGTGTGTGAAGAGGAACCATAGGGCTGGGGAAGAAAATAACGTCTCATTAATGGGCCACCATAAACCAGAGCAAACAGGTTTTGTTTTTTTTTTTTTTTTTTTAGTTGAATGAAAAGAGCTTCATTACTCCTTGAGTGGATCTTCTTCTGACAACTACAGCTCAACACTAAACCTTGCTAGTTGTCTGCATTGACCTTTATGAAGAAGTTCTTCTAAAAAAATCATGCAGTCAATCTTCTACCCTAGTGATACTTTTTTTCTATGGAAGGCAAAATAAAATACAATACAAAAATGGAATGCTTACTTTCAAAACAAGTCTTTAAACTGGGTTTCTTCTATTAAATTAAAATACATGTATATACTAAACAGCTTAGGCAACCATTTTCTTTTTTTTTTCTTTTTTATTTTTTTATACTTTTTATTTTGTTATATTAGTCACCACACAGTACAACCCCAGTTTTTGATGCAATGTTCCATGATTCATTATTTGCCTATAACACCCAGTGCACCATGCAATATGTGCCCTCCTTGATTGGGATAGGCTGGTGATGGGTATTAGGCAACCATTTTCAAAAGAAAAGCATGGCGCTCACCCTTTGCTGGTAGAAAAGAAATCATCTTTCAGTTATCTCCCATTGTAGCCTCCTCAAGAAGGTTAAAATAATGGGGTGAAAATCCTCTTGCAGAGTAAATACTTCCCTCTGAAATACAAGCCTCTGTCAAAAATCTCAATGGTTTAGGTTCTGGCTTTCTTTCTGAATGATGGTCTCTCTAGTTCATTTTCTGATATTTGCTTTGCTAATTCAGTTTCGGTCTCCCACAAGTTAAAGTAACACCAAATGCAAGTTCAACCAGCCATAACTGACTTTGCTCCTTCCATGTGCTGCGATCTGGGCAAGATTATACAGCCACAGAAGGCATGCTAGGACAAAGAGATCACACATCACAGAGGATTTCGTCTGACTTCTGTCCTGTCCATAGTCTGAGCCCTCACTGTCACCTCCACCATCATGGTCACTACCACCATCTCTATCATCACCATCACTTTTACCACAATGATTTCTGGGTTTCAAATACCAGCAGGTTACTTGATATTTTTGAAGTTCACTATAAGAAAATTAAAAATGGGCATTTAAAATACCTTTTCAGTGTTGTCTTATTAAATATTAAATGGAGTTATGCAAACTACCTACCACTTTGTCTAGCTCTACTACCACTGTGGATTATTTTAACCATTTGTTGAGCATTTATTAGGTTAAGGCATTCTCACTCCATTGAACCCTCTCATCAACCACAATGGACTATAAACACTGTTTCCCATTTTAAAGGTGGGAACTCTGAAAGGAGTATGTCACTTGCCCAAGGCTACTAACTACTAGCATGAAGATTTGAACCTGGGTCTATTTAGCTCTAAAACCAGTGATGGGTAGAGATTACATTACTATGAAGTATCTGTCTTATAACAACTATACCATGTTCAAAACTATATAAAATACTATTAGCTCTGTCCAATTTACTATTAAAGTTGATTTTGAACTCAGAGTATAGGACTGATTGAACCCACTCAGCCTGCATCTCTACACAAAGAGATATTTGGGCTTGGCTTGTTAATTATGAGTTCCCTGAATCATATGCTATCTGTTCTCACTCACGAAGCAAAGAGTTAAAGATACGACTCCTGTATCTCAGACACAGAGTATAAAGCCCAAAGTTTTATGCCAAATTTTATTAATCTCAATTCTAACACTGAGACCTTGCCCTTATCCACTGACCTACTGGTAATCTTCTTTTAAATAGATCTGATCTTATAGATACTTCACCATTGAGAAATTAAGACCTAGTCACTTCACATATCCACTCCCCATTCATATTGTGATCTTCAAATCCCTAAAATGTATCCAAACTTATTCAGCAAATGATAAGATTCAATCTTCTTGCTGTTTACTAGAAAAAAAGAATCAAGAATTACTTTAGGGTAATCCTTAACAAATGTTAAGGGAAGTGAGTCACCATAGGTGGTTTTGGAGGAAGGTTATTACTTGGGAAACAGGTATTACTATCACTTTTGGTAGTAAGAAGAGGCCCATACATTCTACATCATGGTATTCCTGAAAGTATTATTAGAACTGATTTATTGCAATTATAGGGAAACTGAATCCTTTATAAGAATGCACTACCAATGGAAAGAAAATTAGAGACTTAGTTACAACATCCATCAAAAATGATAATTTTTAAAAATATAGGGAGCTGTGAAAATTAAAGAAATTTCTGATTCTATTTTAGAGTCTGAAGGATTAGGAATTCTACCATTCTTAAAAGCTTTGTGAGAAAAAAAAAATCTGTGACATTTGGCAGTGACAATATACAATAGAATGCTAAGACACTGAACTAACTTCATTCTTAGAATATATCACCCAGATAGTCTTCAAACTATTTGCAGAGACTAAGAGGTCAAAGCTTTTTTTTTTTTTTTTCCCTTCTTCTTTCTTCCCCCCTGCCCCCATCCTGATCCACAAGAAAATCAGCAAAAATACACATCCATCTTCAAGGAAAGAAATGTACCTTACCATCAGCTCCAGGGTTGGTATTCTTCTATAGAAGAGATTGAACAGAAACTGTTAAAAACTGCCCCCTACTCTAATGGCCATTTCCATTAGAGAGATTAAATACTCATTGTCCCCCTCCCCAATGTCACTCTGTAAGAGAACTACATTATATGGCTAAATAGGAGAAAAAAATTAGGGAGCCAAAATATTCTTGGAATTAGGAAACAAAAACAATCTTTCTTCCACAAGCCACAAATCATCTTAAAGCCAATTTGATCATCTCCAAGGATACCCCAAAACAGACAATATAGATAAATCACTCAGTAGCCAAAGCTTAGCTTGGAAAGGTTAAGGGAAAAGGTTCAAGGAACACTGATAGTTCATTATAGAGGCAAGGGATATATAATTTGAAGACTCAGAATCATGGACAATTATGAGACAATTAATAAGTATTCTCTCCTAAAAGTCTTTTAAAAATTAAGACAAATTTGTCTTCACAAGGAAAAAATGAATGCCTCCCTGGGTGTTAAGTGGATACCAGCTGACATTTTTCTTAAGGCCATCACCATCAGCACCCACTATCACTAATCTTTTGACTCTTATTCAACAGCATGTAAATGGAATTTACTGCTGACCTTTCTAGCTGATAAAATAAAGTCAGAGCCAAGAGCTCTGATAGGTTGTCCATACAATCTTAAGTGTAATAAAACAATCCAACACATTGAATCCTAAGCAATTAGTAGAAGGGAGAAGAGCCAAGATTTTATAATAACACATTTGGAGTGCTGAGTAGTGGTGTGTTCAAACAATACCATCAATCTTCTGTCACCCAATTGAATGAATTTGCAGTAATATATGATCATTCCCCATCTCTTCAATACACATTATTAACTCCAGTTTTTCCTTTTTTAAAAACACCAAGACTTGAGGCCTTCTAGATTCTACAGCATTATCTTAGAAATCCACTGGATGCCTGAATAGCAGCATTTTATATGGTTCAATGCCATTGTAACGTGTGACCCCAGCATAAATCCAACTGGAACCAAGCCCTAACTTTCAACACTTTTTGTGTGTAAACTATTTAAAATGGTAGAGTAGACATAGTTGTCCCTCCCTAACTTTTCTGTTAATGCAAAAACAGTAGCCACCCCCTTATAGAGCTACTCATTAATCTATGACTTTATATATATATTTATATTCCTTTTTTTAAAGATTTTATTTATTTATTTGTGACACAGAGAGAGCACAAGGAGGGGGAGCAGCAGGCAGAGGGAGCAGCAGGCTCCCTGCTGAGCAAGGAGCCCGATGTGGGACTCAATCCCAGGACCCTGGGATCATGACCTCAGCGGAAGGCAGACTCTTAACCAACTAAGCCACCCAGGCGCAGGCGTCCCTATGACTTTATATTTTGCACAAAACAAATACTGCCTTATAAACTTTGCTATATATATATATATATATATAGAGAGAGAGAGAGAGAGAGAGAGCATGAACAGGAGGGGTGGATGGAGAGGGAGAGAGACTCTCAAGCAGATGCCTCACTGAGCACGGAACCTGATGCAGGACTCAATCCCAGGACCTTGAGATCACAACCTGAGCTGAAACCAAGAGTCACACGCTTAATTGAACCACCAGGCGCCCCTTTGCAATATATCATGATGCACACAAAAATCAAAATTTAAGTTTGCTCCCTATTAACATCACAAATGGAGACTAGCCTTGAAAATTCCCTGAGCAGACAAAACAAGTGTAGTCATATAAACAAAGTTTAATTTAGCTTATTTTGCAAGGCTAACTTGACCTGTGTTCTTTCTTGCTTATGCCTCTGAAAATCATAAGCAAAACTTGAAGTGTTTCCCAAGGTCGATATGAAATAACCACTGGCCAATTCCCTATCATTTAAGAAAACTCTAGTATTATAACCACTCACTGTGAAGAATAAACAATCACTGCTTTCTTACTTTATAAACTGCTTTATAACAATATACCCCTGAGCCTCATTCCAGGTTTTGGTTTGAATGTTCCTGGTTTGCAAACTGTCTCTTTACTGTATGCACAATAAATTTTTACTAACTACAGCTTAAGTGATTGATTGGCTTTACTTCTGTTATTTCTAAACTTTTGGCACTCCACACAAAGGTTTTTCAAAAGGATTTTGTTAATAATATGGTTTTTGTTATCTAAGCACAAATAGAATTTATCTATCGCTCTCTTAAAAACTTCATTGATTACCAAATCAAATGATGAAGAATTTCTGCTCTTCACCACAAACTGGTTTTATTAGCTTGCATGATAGCCAAAGATAGAATTTAAAAATGAAATACAGAAAGCTCTTCTCATCTAGAAATATGGAATCTTTGTAGTTTAGAATTCCATCTGCCCTTGTTACTTCTAGCGAGAATCACCATATTTTATTTCTGACAATACAGTTTGGTAAAGCAGAAAAAGACGAAAGTCATAGAGGGGCATTATCACTTCACAAGGAAGGGATAAGCAGCAGGAACAGATGAAATTCAAATCAACCAAGATCCTGTTTCCATGATAATGTATCTCTCTAGCTTTGAAATCACATCAGAATTGCTTCTGTACTGAGTGGTTTTCAAAGTCATCTTTGAGACATCATCAAGACTTTTTAAATAGATAGCATCTAGTAGAAAGGAGACCTCTGCATCTGAGAGCAAGATTAGCTCTTCCCATTTCCAGGGGGACGAAAAACACAAGTAGAATGTCTTGAAATATTTCTTCTTCTTCTTCAGATTCATTACAATTTTCTAATTAAGGCTTGGTTTCCTAAGTAATTAAGGCAGGTTCCTTTGTCAAAAGCTACCAATTGCTCTTCATTCTATCACATTTTGCACTAGGGCCAATTAAATAATGAATAGAGATGTAAGCTAGTGTCATCAAAAAGAAAGAATGACTAGCAAGTACATGGCATATCCTAATAGATTGGGCAGTTGAAGGGCTTCAGAGAAACTAAGAAAGCAATAATTTACCATCGCATGTGCCTAATTATCTTTGCAGTTGATGGTTATAATCCTTGGAGTAAAGAGAAAGTGCTGTTGTTTGTCTGTTAACTCAGTATTTTAATGTTCTAATACTTGGATCTATAATTTCCTGTTCCACCCTGTGACAGTTGTCTGTCCGCTGACTAGTGCTACGTTGCTATACATTTGAGTGAACACCATTTGTTTTTAATTTGGGTCTCTTTGTAATGAGGTCATATAAAAGCCATCACCATTATGCATTTTTACAACGTGTGAGTATAGAGAAGTCTGTCCCCCTCCCTTGTAGCGTCCTGCATGTCAGCAGTAGGGCCTAATGGTGCAAATATCATATTAGCATCAGGAAAGGGGATGCAAAATGACCTTAAATGGTTTATTGTTCTGCACTGCTCATCTCAATCTACAACTCACAAAAGGTGGAAAGGGTCATGGTCCTTAAAGTCGGTGAAGGTCTACTAGGTTCCTTGATGAGAACCTATAAAGATTAAGATATTGTTTGATTACCATTTTCAGTATAGGAAAAGGTACACTGGGGACAGCCCCTTGTATTCAATAGATATGCATTTCGTAGTGATATCAACAAACTCAAAAATAACATCAGCAATCACAGCAACGGAAGTTCACATGAAATGAACATTTAGTAGGAGCAGGGACTTTACTCAGTGTTTCACATGTGTAATCTCACATAATTCTTAAAACAATTACTCTTGCAACCCCCTCTTAGTTCCCTGTTGCTCTTGTAAAATAAACAAAAAATCACAAGCTATTGGCTTAAAACAATACACCTTTATTATCTTACAGTTCTCAAGGTCAGAGATCTAAAATGTGTCTCACTGGGCTAAAATCAAGGTGTGGGCACAGATGCCTTCCTTTCGGAAGGCTCTAAGGGAGAATCCACTTCCTTGCCTATTCTAGCTTCTAGGTCTAGAGGGCACAGGCTTTCCTTTGCTTGTGGCCTTCCTCCATGTGACCTGACATATTTACAGGTTCTGGGATTAGGACCTGGACATCTCGAGAGGGTCATTATCCTGCCTATCACACCCTCCAATCTCAGTGAAAGTGAGAGTTTCAAACTTAAAAAAAAAAAAATCACATTTTTGCCTACCACAGCCATCCCTTCCCCCTTTCAAACCTTTCGTGCTCCTTGTTACTGGTATGAAAACAAAATCCTCTAACATAACCTTCAAGATCCAGCAGAGCCTACTCCTCCCTCCCTCATTTTTCCCTACAGTCCCCTTCACTATCTTTGCTCCAGCTACACTAGCCTGGCTCTGGACCTGTGACCTAACATACACTTTCCTATTTTCCAAGCCTTGGTACCTGCTGTCTTCCATCTGGAATACTCATCCAACACAGCTTTGCATAATTAACTTCTATTTATTCTTCTGCCTATGCCAAGCATTACTTCCTCAGGGAAGCCTGCACTAACTCCAAATCTTCATCCTGTTAATTAATTAACTTATTTATCAATTTGGTTATATACATATATTTCTTTTGTGCTCACCTTGTGCCAAACACCCCCCTCAGTGCTGGGGATACAGCAGGGAACAAAACATACAAAGCTCTGGCTTTTGTGAAACTTATGTTCTGAAGATGGGAGACAGATGATAACAGTGAGCAAACATTCAATAGGTCAGGCGGACTAAATACTATGAAGAAAACTAAAGCAGACTAGGAGATGAGAGAAATGAATGTGAGAGCTACTTTAGCTAAAGAGGTCAGGGAAAGATTCTGTAAGACATGACAGTTGAAGAACAGTAGGAATGGAGAAGGGGATGGTGATCTTGTGGATTTTTGAGGGAAGAGCATTCCAGAAAGAGGGAACAATATGAGTGAAGACCCAGACAGAGATGGAGTGCCTTTGACATGGTGGTCCCAGAACTCTACTTCAGTGTCATTATAAGGGTGTTAATTTCACATTTCAGTGTTATCGTTTGATGGACCTCTGTCTCCTCAACTAGACTTTAAACTCCTCGAGAGAAGATACTCTTTCTGCTTTTACTTACCATAATAATCATACTGCTTATCACTTTGTTGACCCTCATAAATGTTTGTTGAATGAACAGGCAAAGGACCCTATGTTATGACTAAGTGTTATTTTGATCTCCAATATATTTATGAGGACATTGAGGATTACAGCACTTAGTAACTTTCCAAGGTCATATAACTAATCAATAGCAAAGCCATGCCCTGAAGCCAAGATTATCTGATACCATAGTCTATGTTCTTAACCATTCTACTCTATTATCTACTAACATGTTTTGGAGATGCTTAATGTCAATTTTCTCTCTTAATGAGGAAAATGACTTAGAGTAGATAGACAAATATCATTACTGACTAGCGTTTTTTACAGGAACCTGCTTGGAGCCCTGGTCTTCTGATAAAATGGTGAGATTAATGACCACCTCAAAGCGTGTTTAAAGAAGACACTGCATAAGATAATAAATATGAAAACAATAAGAAAAGTGGTAAAATATTTCTGTGGCAAATACCATATTATACATGGAATGAATAAATCTGCTAACGTGTTTATGGCCCTGATAAAAGTTTAATGGCGTTATGCAGAAAGTGAGTGTTACAGTGTTCATATGTGTGCATGGCAAGTTATTCCTTTTCAGCTCATACCCTCATCAGGAAAGGGCTCTTCCCTCTAAAAGGGGTGGATTATCTTTTATTCCCAAAGCATAGGGGGAGGACAGAGAAACGTTGAGCCATTTCTCAAGAAATGAGGGTTGACTGGTTTTCAGCAGAGAGCATGAGAGATGCAGACTGGAACTCAAAGAATATTTTAGAAGGCGGATGTACAACAATGTATCAATATGAGTATACTATGAATAACTTTGATAGATGTTGTGATGTAAAGTGAACCTTAAAAGACAATGAATACCGTTTTAAACATAAGAATAAGGGCCATGATTAAAAGACAAACTGAATTAGCATGAAACACCTTCTGGTTGGAAAAGACAGCGGACGATACTTTGGAAATGAAAGCTGAAAGAACCCAGCCTAGGAGAAACTGTTTCTCTCAGAAATATATTTTCAGAACATATTTTTACTAAAAGTTTCCCACAATTTTTACCAGGAAGGAAATTTATGTTTACATTAGAAATACAATAAATATCATTTCTGTTTATTATCTATAATTTTGCTTACATTAACTCCATTTAAATTATATGTGGTTCTCATTCCATTGTGTGTAGTTTGAGTCATTCTCGATTAAGCCTATTGTTGTTCCTGGAAGGTAGGTTTAATTCGGGATATTATAAACACTGGCACTATTAATCGAAATAAATGATTATTTAAAAATATTTTTTGGTGCAGCAATTTAAAAAGGCAATATATGCACACAGTACAAAACTCAAAATTGTAGAGTAGTGTAAAATGAAAAGTAAGTGCCCTTCTGATACCCTAAGCTATTCAGTTCCTACTCCCAGAAGCAAATTTTTTAAACATGTCCTTCTACAGATAATTTATGTACATATATGGGTATATGTGCATGTATAGATATGTATGTTGTACTTCTGTATACATATATAGCATATATATTCTTGACATTTAAAAATACTTTCCTATTTGCTATTGTTCAATGGGCCGTATCCATTATATTTTGTGATTGTTTTATATCTATATGTAAATATGTATACCCCCTGCATGTTGATTTTAAATAATTAAATTATCATTTGCAAGCTTTTCAGTTGATTTTCTTAGGCTTTCCACATAAACCACCTCATTATTTGTAAAAAGTGACCATTTACATTCTCCTTCCCAATTTTTATAATTCACATATCTTTCTCAGATTTTGTTGGCTCTTACATCAAGACTATGTTGAACACCATTGTAGATAAAAGACACACTGGCTTAATCCTGACTCTAATATTTTAATGGGGATGCTTCTAGTGAGTTCTACAAAGCATGATGTCACCCTTAATTGATAGACCAGCATTATTCGTCTCTAAAAAGAAACAAGAAAAATGCCTTCTTCTAAAACATGATAGGCAGACACACAGATAGATACTTTATGTCACAGCTACTTAGACAGAGTGGCTCAGACCAGTCCTCAAGGAACTGTAGGCTATTTGGGCCCTGGTCCTGGGATGCAGGCCCCAGGGGATGGGGAGAGAGTTCCATCCAGTGACCTTTTGAGGGGTTCAGGTGATAGCCCTGGGCCAGAAGGCCATCTGGCTTTCCCAAGGCCACACAAGTTCCAAGGATGAGGACAAGAAGAGGCCAGTGATCATAGCTTAAGCATTATTATACACCTATGATTACCAATAATAATATCAATATATAATGACTATTTATTAGCATAGAAATGAACGAAGCAGTCTCTTAGGAGTTATTTCTAATTTCCTCTGCTTTTATATTAATGTCTGTTTTTACTTCTCATTTTTCGTATTTGTGTTTCACTCCCTTTTTTTCATGACTAGGTTAGCTAATGGTTTATCATGTTCACAATTTTTCCCCCAAAGACTAGCTTTTGAATTTTATATTTTGATTCATTAATATCCGTGAAACAGCATTTCTTTACATTTTTGTAGTATATGGGTCTCTTGGTGAACATGATGAAAAATTATGGTCCTGCCTTCAGGAAGATACACATGCTCACACATTCTTTAAAAGTTGCAGATTTTAGGGAGTTTATTTACAGGACTGACATTCATTCATGGATCTTCAGTTAGAAGGATCCATTCATCATGGATCTTCTCAAGTATTGCCAAATAGCAAACCTGTTGAGTTTGCAAGGTAAGGGTCAGCTCAGACCTGGATTTTGGCACATTTTAGAATGGAGGCCAGTCTATTAGCAGTTTTAAGATTCTATTATTCCTGCTTCTAGTACTAAGACCACTGCTATGAAAAAAAAAAAAAAAAAAAAAAAAGACTTCCATTATAGCTATTATGTGCCAGGAGCCGTGCCAGCCTTTTACATATTATCACAAAAATCCTAGGAGGAAATTACTGTTACCGTTGCCATTTTACAGATAGTAAAATGAAGATACAAAGAGGTCTAAGTTTTAAGAAGAACTTGCTTAGAATCACACAGCTAGCATCTATGAAAGCAAAAATGTAAACCCTGGCACTAAAGGTGATAGGGTTTCATCAAAGAAAAGTCAAAATAAGCCCCATTCATTCTCAACACTCTCATTGTTACTGCCCCATTTTTTTTTTTTTTTTTTTTCACCTAGGCACAATTTTGTACCCCAGGGAACATTTGGCAATGTCTGGAGACATTTTCTTTTTTTTTTTTTTTTTAAAGATTTTATTTATTTATGTGACATAGAGACAGCCAGCGAGAGAGGAAACACAGCAGGGGAGTGGGAGAGGAAGAAGCAGGCTCCCAGCGGAGGAGCCCGATGTGGGACTCGATGCCGAAACGCCGGGATCACGCCCTGAGCCGAAGGCAGACGCTTAAGGACTGCGCTACCCAGGCGCCCCTGGAGACATTTTCAGTTGTCACAATTGCAGGGGGGTGCTACTGGCACCCGGAAGTAAAGGCCAGAAATGCTACTGAACATTCCATAATGCAGACAAGAGCTCCAGACAACAGAGAATGATCCAGCCTAAGCGTCCATAGTGCAGAGGCAGAGCAACTGCGTTGGAGAAACTGACAATGTCGGTTTCATAAATTTGGTAGCCAAATGGCAAAAAGAAAATTAACCAGATGGACAAACACAACAACAGGAATCTAGGACGTATCTCTTAAGTGATTTGTTATGGGCTGCACTGTCTCCCCATAAAATTTATAGATTGAAGCCCTAACCCCCAGTATTGCAGAATGTGACTCTATTTGGAGATAGGGCCTTTAAAGCCATAATTAAAATAAAACGAGGCCCTGAAGGTAGGCCGTAATCCAATCTGACTGGTGTCCTTACCAGAAGAGGAAATCTGGACACACACAGACATCAAAGGTGCAAGCCATGCATAGAGGTGAAGGCATGTAAAGGAAGGGGTAGCAAGAAGCTGGTCCCAGGGCAAGCCGTGGAGAAAGTCCTGACACAGATCTTTCCCTTATGATTTCCAAGGGGAAACCAACCATGTCCGCACCCTGATCTTGGACTTCAGCCTCCAGAATTGTGACAAAATAAAGCTCTGTTGTTTAAGCCCCCTAGTCCCGAGTACTCCGTTATGGAGACCCTAGCCAATATATTACTTAAGGCCATAAACTATTTTCAAAAAAACTTTAGTCTTCCTAAAGTAATTTTTACATAGTCTATTGCTATGCTAATTAAAATGATTCAACTCTTCAGTAACCCTGGTGTTTAACTTCATTTACTATGCAGCACTTTGTTAACTTAATTTCCTTTTTGTAGCAAAATCCACATTTGCTTCCCATTTCAGGCTGCAGGAGACTTCAAAGGTCCTCAAAGCCCACATCTAAGTGTCCTGCTCTAGTGAGGCTGCTGTGTGAAGCTGGGGCTGGGCATTTTCTCCATATGCAAAAGACTCATTGGAACTTGGATAATTTTTCAAAGCTGTTGTCTTTTAAAGGTTGACAAATCATTTACCTCAAAAGTTAAACCGGTCAAAGGAAACCTCCTCAAAAATGCAAACTCTTGGCTTTGTTATTATGAGATGTAATGAAGCATCCTAAGCAATGCATTTCTTGTAATGAAGCATCCTAAGCAATGCATTTCTTTTTTCTTTTTTTTGCATTTTCTCTGATATCATTCTGAAGAAGATTAACAAATTTGGCATTTCTCTTTCCAACAGTCTGGAAACCAATGAATGTGTGGTTCATGCAAGAGAAAGACCTGGACTCTTTTTCATGATTTGCTAGAGGAGGTCATCATGGTTGAATAGGAAATGTACACAAAAGCACTTCTTAACATCCTTCTTTATAGGTATAGCAACATCCTTTGCTTATAGGAGGAAACAAGCAAATTACATACACACACACACACACACACACACACATATACACACACACACACACCACGGCTCCTGAAACTCTTCTTCTTTTCCATGACAACCTAACAACATGACTCTTGTCACCTTTTCATTCTTCCCACTTCCTGTTGAGACTGAGACTTTTAGATCATTTACAGTGGAGATGAGGTCTCTAACCCCAGTCATGAGCCTATGCAACAGTCTAGAAATCAATCTGTGTCTTAGTTCCTCTGAAACACTCTTTTGGCTAACACTGTAGGAGCAAGCATGAGCAGGGTGCAAGCAGTATTCTGTGTTATCTTCTATTTACATTTTGATGCTTACAACTGTCCCTGTGGTTTTCTCATTGCCTAACAGTTCATGCATGCCTAGGGAAAAAAATATATATATGTATATATATATATGACATTGCTCAGAGAATCCACAGATGTTTTGTACCTTTTCCCTAGAAAATACATTGCATCTAATGGGGCTTGGGGGGCTAATCACACCCCACCTCCTCTGTCTGCTCCCCAAATTAGCTAGCTGGATCATAATAAGCTCAATGACCTCAATTTTTACTACTTTCTTCTTAGTAGTCTGGAGTCTTCTGCTACAACTTTCCCTTTGCTTTCAGGGACATGTTTGTCTTCTACAATGACTAGGGTAGCAAGTGCTATGGGAATAAGAGGGTAGGGTCAAGGGATGCCAAACTTCCCACCATCTGCAGTGTGGTTCCCACACATAGAAGAAACATCTAGCCCAGAATGATAATAATACACCTGTTGAAAACCACTGACAGATAGTAACACTCTAGGTCACAGAGTTAGAGACAGAAATATTGGCTTCCTCAAAGCCTCAAAGATAAAACATTCCTTGACAAGACACTTTTGTTATTTTGTGCCTCAGAAATCTTAAATGTTTCACATTTGAGTCCCCTGAGAGTAAGGATGCATTATGTGCTGATGGTGATGTCTGGAGAATGACATTGAAAGTTACTTCAGTGCAGTGCTGCTGTTGGGAGTTTATGTTGGGGAATATATCTCCGGCAAAGTGCAAGTCTGAGTTGTGGGAACAACCATCATTCACCATTTTTTCAGCAAGCATTCCTGGGCATCTTTTCTATTCTATGCTATGCTAAGGCGCTCTGGAGGTGCAGATAAACTACATAAGATCCTTGCCTCTAAGGAGCTATGTTTTATAGAATAACTGGCTTAAAAAAATATACCTGCTCTAATGGGTGACCTTATCAATGATTCTGAGTCTTTATGAGTTGTCGGATTTATATATTATTTGCTCAGGGGATGACTTGGGGTCCTGTTCCCAGGCCATTTGGATGGAGAAAGAAGGTTCCTTGTGTAGAGGTTCAATGAATTTAAATGTCTTCTCAACCAGAGAAATAGATGATATGATTTCAGATATAGGCAAATTAAGGGCCTTAGGAGCCCTAAGGAGGGATTTTTTTTTTCCTGCTTGAATTAATATATTAATAACCAATGTTTTGCAAACAGTGTGTTTAATAGAATGATTCACTGTGAGACACTGAAATGAAGAGTTTCATGGATTTTTAAGGTTTGGGGAAAAAGGAAGCAAAGGGTGTAGAGATACTGGGATGGGTGAAAAGCCTGGGACTCAGGAGCATACAGTACAATAGAAGCTAGAATCGACCTGGTTCCAACATAAAACCTTGTGGCCCTGCTTATTTTTGACTCCCCAGTTTGACTACCTAAATCAAACCTGAATGTATAGAACAAGTTCCTTCTGTCTTCTTCCAATATCAACACTCATCCACATAACCAACCAAACCACAAATCATGCAAGAAAATTCAGGATCAGGGAAAGAAAGTGAAGGCTCAGTCTCCACTGCTAATCAACATCTCTCTGCCTCTTATATATTCAGCGTCTCCCTCTCAATCGCATTGTACTATTGGTTAGTTCCTTCATCTCCTGCCTTTTCTCTTAGTTCCTTTTCACAGCCAAACCTCTCAAGAACTATATGTATTTTATTACTTTATATCCATTTCCTAATTTCACGCATTTGAGTCTATGCCCATTGTGTATCCAGAAGAATTTTCATCAAAGTCATCAATGAACGCCGTATCACTAAACTATGGATTTTTCTTTAGTCCTCACCTTACTTCACTTCTCAGTGCAACATGGTGTTACTGGCTTCATTAAGCTTCTGATTGACTCTGGCTACAACTTTTTATCTCTTTTCTAGGCACTTCTTCTTCTTGTAGGTCATTAAATATCAGAGTTACTCAAGGTTCAGCCTCGTGCCATTCTATTTTTGTTGTTGTTGTTGTTGTGAAATATTCTCTCTGTAGGCAATCTCATTATAGCATATCAACTGACCACTTATTTGCCCATGACTCTTAACATTATATCTCTAACCCGGAAGTTATCCATCAGATTCAAACCCATATGTAAGCAACTATCTACCTAGATGATATTTAGGGACCTGAAGAAAGGGTACTTTAAATTCAATCAGTCCAAAATGACAGCATGATCTGCCTACCTCTGTCTCAGAAAACTCAGTCCATGTATGTATTCACCATTTAAGCCAGCATACACCATCCATCCAGTTTTGTAAACCATAAGCCAGGAATAATCCTCAACATTAGCTTTTTCTTTAATCTATTGTCTACCCCATTCAATTCATCATCTATTTATGTTCATATTCTAATTTCTATATACTTAGTGAATATTTCTATTATCTTCCATATCAATTGATAAGGCCAATTCCAAGTTACCATTACCTCTTGTCTGGACTTTCATAATGAACTATTAACTAATTTCCCTATATTTGTTCTTTGCAATAGGTTTAAACAGAAATATATATATATATGTTTATATATATACATGTATATATTTATATGTTTTTCCTTACCTTATATTATTAATACATATAAAGAGACTTATTATAAGGAATTGGCTCATGTGATTATGGAGACCAAGAGGTTCCCAGATCTCAGTTGGCGGACTGGAGGTTAAGGACAGCCAGCAATGCAGTTCTAATCCACATTTAAAGGCCTAAGAACCCGTAGAGTCAATAATATAAGTTCCAGTCCCAGGGCAGGAAAAGAGCAATGTCTCAGTTCAGTCAGACAGGTAAAGTTTCCTCTTCCTAAGTTTTTGTTTGTTTGTTTGTTTTATTCAGGTCTCCAATTGATTGATAGAGGGCCATACATGCTAGGGAGGGAAATCTGCTTTACGCAGTCTACTGATTCAAATGTCAATCTCATCTAAAAACACCCTCACAGACACATGAAGAATGATGTCTGACCAAATGTCTGGGTATCCTGTGGTCAGGTCAAGTTGACATATAAAATTAACCATCACACCCATATATCTCACCATCTATACATACCAGTGACCAGAGTTATTTCCCCCCCAAGTGCATGTGCCTTAATAGAGCCTACAAAGGCTTGCATGATTTGGTCCCTATATAACTATTTAACCTTATCTCACACTGCTTTTCCCCTTGCTTTCTACACTTCACCTCCACTAGTAGTTTATAGGGCCTCAACTATGTCTTATCCATGCTGGTTTGTCCTGCTGCAGTGATTTCTTGCCTCCTCCTCTGCTAACTGGTTTCTCTGCATCTTTCAAATTTCCGTTTAAACGCCATTTCTACAGAGGAGACTTCCATGAGTACTCATACTAGGTTGTACGTCCCCGTTATATGTTCTTACAATACCATTTACTTCACCTTCATACATTTTACCTTAGTGATCATTTTCATGGTTATTTAAATTTAGTCTGGAGTTATGTTGAAAATTGCTCAATGCTATACCTTTAGCACCTAGCCCAGTTCTTGACACATGAGAGGTATTTAGTACATATTTGGGTGAAGGATCCATATTATATTGTGCCTATGGTCCGCTAAATCAGTAAGGAAACTAGTCATATGGCCTGGAGTTCCACTTCTTGTCCAAATTATTATATTCTGTTTGTCAACTCATTGTTCGTAGCATTAACATTTTTATTGACTTTCTTTCCCTTTTTTTTTTTTTAAGATTATTTATTTATTTATTTATTTGACAGAGATAGAGACAGCCAGCGAGAGAGGGAACACAAGCAGGGGGAGTGGGAGAGGAAGAAGCAGGCCCATAGCATAGGAGCCTGATGTGGGGCTCGATCCCATAACGCCGGGATCATGCCCTGAGCCGAAGGCAGACGCTTAACCGCTGTGCCACCCAGGCGCCCCTCTTTCCTTTTTTTAATCAGTCAACTGCCCCAAAGCAATTGGACTATGGAGCCTTCTAACCAATGGAGTTATCTTCCTTGAAAGATGGGAACTAGAAAACATACATACACTCAGAGTAAAAGAAGGAAAATAAGGCAGTTAGGTGAAGCAGAGGATAAAAAAGAAACCAAGAAACCAAAGGGAAAAAGAGCATTGAGTTTTGACCAACCCCTGGCATTAATCTGAAATTAGATTAAGGGCAGAGAGAATTTCATTAGTGATGCAGTACAGCAGAACTGGCAAGCTATGTCTCCTGGGTCAAATCCAGCCTGCCACCTGTTTTGCATACCTTGTGAACTAAGAATGATTTATATATTTCTATTTATTTATTTTTGATTTTTATATTTTTGAATGGTTGAAAAAATCAAAAGAATTATATTTAGTGACAAAAAATTTTGTGATATTCAAATGTCAGTGTCCATAAATAAAGTTTTATTGGGGGGCACCTGGGTGGCTCAGTTGTTAAGCATCTGCCTTCAGCTCAGGTCATGATACCAGTGTTCTGGGATGGAGCCCTGCATTGGGCTCCCTGGTCAGTGGGAAGCCTGCTTCTCCCTCTCCCACTCCCCCTGCTTGTGTTCCCTCTCTCGCTGCCTCTCTCTCTGTTAAATAAATAAAATCTTTTAAAAAATAAAAATAAATAAAGTTTTATTGGGATATAGCAACACTTATTATTTACATACTGTCTATGGTTGCTTCTGTCTACTGCAGTCTACACCTACAAAGGAAAACTGAGTAGTTGGGATAGAGACCAGATGGCTCACAAAGCCTAAAATATAACTATTTGGTCCTTTACCAAAAAAAGTTTGCTGACCACTGCAGAAACCTAAACTACTCATTTCAGCCAGAGTAAATTATTTGCAGACTCATTTGGTTGGAGCAAAATGTGGATTAGTGTTCAATGTTACATATGAAAGTGCATTTCAAGGCTAAATTATTCTTGGATCATTTATCATTTGAGAATATCTGTGTCATGCACTTTTTCCTGAGGTAGCACAGATTATCAAGACATAATGGAATATTTCATGACATGAAATTCATCCAATTCCACAGTCCACTTGGATAATATGTGTATGATCATGTTTAGTGGTAGTTCTGGCTCTTCCACTAACTAACATGAACTCTAGCAGAGGACGTGTTATAGTGTTTCCAGCGATTTTCTGAATTCAGATAAACCTTGCATCAAATTGGGGCCTTGCCATTTATTCGCCATTTGTCCTTGGGCAGTCAATGTCACCATTTAAAGCCTGTGTCTTCATCTTTAAAAGTGCAATGTTAATAGTAACAGCATCATACTTTTAGAGGATTAAATAAGAAAATGGATGGAAATCATTTAGCACACTACCTATAACATGGCAGAAGCCTGTGATTAGCTGTTATACCCTGAGAAAGCTATTTATCAGATTCCTCATCTGCTATATGGTGGAGGTCGGGGATGGGAAGCATAATATGTGGCATCACTTTTCCTGTTGTTGATCCTAGGTATTGAAACTGATGTTGAAGTTGGTTACATATGGATTTCTAAAAAGACAATATGGCCCTGGATCTCCTTATGAAAACAGCAAGCTGACCAGTTTTACAGACTCTATTGAGGATATATCACATTATATCAGGCAGTCAGCAAAATATATTTGTTAGCTTTCACACAGAAAACTGAGTTATGGGGTGCCTGGGTGGCTTAGTTATTAAGCGTCTGCCTTTGGCCCTTAGGGTCCTGGGATCGAGCCCCACATTGGGCTCCCTGCTCCACTGGAAGCCACTGGGCACCTGCTTCTTCCTCTCCCACTCCCCCTGCTTGTGTTCCCTCTCTCGCTGGTTGTCTCTTTCTCTGTCTAATAAATAAATAAAATCTTAAAAAAAAAAAAAGAAAACTGAGTTATATTTTCACATAGCACTAGACGAGTGAGTGCTCTCAGGAACACCTTTTCAGGTATAATGAAAAGCTAGTTTTTAGTCAGCTGCCATATATTAAAATAATGTGTTAAGAAAGAGAACCATGGTTCTGTTTTCTTTCTCACTTAGGTGGTTCCCTATTTAAACAACCAGCTTCCTGAGGTAAGTGTTGGGATGATTTGTAGAGAAACTTCCATTCTCCTTATTGGAGAAGGCTTTTAAAAACTGGGAATGTTTTACCATTTTATTGATTTCTGGTACCTGACAACTTTGTTAAATTTTCATATGTGCTACCAATAAGGTGCTCAAATGTCCAGTGATTGAGCTAATGATGATGAATCATTGTCATTTTAGGACTTCTCTAGAGCATATAGAGACATTTTCCAAGTGGTGTTGGATCTTGGGGTTGTCTCCATTCTCCGTAGTTTTGGGAAAGGAAGCAGGAGACAGCCATAGAAGGCTACCTCTCCTTGGAATTCAGGCCAACACTGGCTGATAATTCGGCCCATGGAAAAATGTTAACAATCACATTGCATGGCTTGGCTTGTCACGCTTTGCAGCACATAGGATGATCTCAAGTAATAAACTTCTATGAGAACCTAACTATGGCTTGATCACTTAGTGTGAGACATTTCTTTCTCTCCAGTAAGGTTTTCGGGTAGAATCAATTCCTCAATCACATTCTTCTGGCAAACCAGAGAGACTTTGACTCAAAACACAGTCAATGTCCTGACATAATCAACAAAACTATATCGATTTAGGGTATCTAATGTGATTGCTATGATTTATAAAGATCTGAAAGACCCCAATGCTGTAGACTAGGTGTTTATGTAGTACAGTCAAGTTGTCACTGGTTCCTTCCTCCTCTTTGTGCTCTTTTATGAGCAAGATAGAATTGGTAAGACATCATTCAGAAATTGCAAAACTAAGACAATTAAACAGTTTCTAATGCTCCTCTTCATTCTAAAATCATTCTTTAGGGTATGATAAGATTTAACAGTACTAACATGTGTTTGCAGAGCAGAACCTTGTCTCAAGAGTGAAATGCTCTATTCTACTCATAATGGTCCAAGAGTCATTTCCCTAGTTTGGAACAAAAATGAATGAAAGTATGGGACTACCAAAGATAAGTCATTCCTTTGTTCCAATAGGCAAAAACTATTTTTTAATGGTGAAAGAAACATTTTTTCCTACTATTTGGTCTGACTTTTAATGGGTTTTACATTGTTCAAATCAAGTTTATTGAAGTATAATTTTACTTTTTTGAAGTATAATTTTAAACTAAAATACACCATGTCTGTATTTGTACGGACAGTTTGATGAGTTTTGAAAAATGCATGCATCCATGTAACTGTCACTACAATCAAGATATAGAACACGTTCTTTACTCTAAAAGTAAATAACCATAATATTCTCTCATGTATCTTTGCAGATGATTACCTACTTCATCCATGGTCCCAGACAACTGCCGATTCGCTGGATTCTGTCACTGAGATTATATTTAACTTTTCACTAATTCCATATAAACAAAATCACATGCTTTGTATCATTTGGGGCTTGGTTTCTTTCATTCAGCATAGTAATTTTGAGATGCATTCATACTGGTACGTGTAGTAAGTGCGTTCCTTTTATTGATACATAGCATTCCATTGTTAGAATGTATAGCAATCTGTTTATCCACTTACCCATTGATGGATATTTAGGCTGTTCCCAGTTTAAGGCTGTTAGATAGTTTCTGTGAACATTTATGTACGTCTTTTTGTCAACATACGTTTTCATTTTTCTTGCATAAATACCTAGGTTTGACGTTTCTGGGTCATATGGTAAGTAGAAGTTTAACTTTACAAGAAACTGCCTCGCTTTCTTTTAAAATGGTCAAACTACTTTATATTTACATCAACATTGCTCCACATTCTCATGCACATTTCATATTATCAGTACTTATTTTTTAATTTTTGTCATCCTACTGGGTATGTAGCAGTATCTCTTTGTGGTTTTAATTTCTATATTCCTTTTTTTTTTTTTTTTTTTTTTTTTTTTTTTTTTTTTTTTAGAGAAAGAGAGAGAGCAGGGCAGGGGCAGAGAGACAGGGAGAGAGAGAAGCTTAACCAGGCTCCATGCTGCAGATTTCTGGAACTCCTCTGAAAAATTCTCTCCTCTCCAGTTCTCCACCCTACTATTTCAAGCAAGCTCAAATACCCTTTTTCTCCTCAACTCAGTAAGACTGGTATGTTCTATTTATAATACCATCCCAAAAGTGAATCCAAATTGCTCATAGGAGTCATCTTGTTCTCCTCTCTCATGGAGCATAATCCTGAGTTTCCTATTTTGCACCCTCTGTAAACAGCTGTTTTATAGTTTTTGTCCAATTCTCTAGTTGTTTATGGTAGGAAGATAAATCCATTCCAATTATTTCATTATGGCTGAAGCAGAAATCTCAATATTCTTCTTAAAATCAGCTTAGCCACACAGATGGAATGGAAGTCATATGCACATTTCATTTGGGAATTTCAAAGGTATTTTATTCTAGAATAATACATTTAAAGAAAAGAAGATGAAGAGGTAAATGTGTCAGAGTGTATATGTGTATGTAGATATTTCTGCATTATGTGCTGGGTCTAACAAGATTAAAATATCCAAAATATAAGAAATTAAGCATGTTTGTCAGGCAAGCAAGAGTTTGATCCTATGAATTCCTATAACAGGAAAGGAAGGGACACTATAATTTTAATTTGCTCCCTTGCACAAACGTGGCCCATGAGAATATTCTTTGCTAGTTTTGAGAATCCAGATTTGACACACCTTACTCCCGTCTGCTCCTCTGCTGTAGTATACGCAAACTTGGGTAAAACAAGTCTAATGCATTTTAAGGGAAAAGGAGATATTTGTTTGAATTACATATATTATTCAGGACTCCTCAGTCTTTGCTAAAGAAGGGGATACGAGAGGTAAATTTGCTAGGATAACCTGGCTACGTGTTGTGTACCTGTAATCTAAAATGCACATATATTTTTTTAGGCTCTGCAGCCTCTGTTTTATGTTGTTTTTCCTCTCTTACCTCCTTTCATTGTTGGAACTTCTACACTAACTTCTTTTGAGGCTTATTCCTGATCTCCTACTAAACTTCGTATTTTTGAGATAAGATGATGAGCTTGTTTCCATGCAGACTTAACTCCCAGGTAAACATTACTTAATTTCACTTTTTTTTTTTTTTGCATATTAATAGGGTAAAAGGCTTGGCTCAAAACCAAGGAAAGCCACTTGTAAAAGTAAGGCCATCTGAAAGCTCGTATATACATATATATATGTATTTGAAGACAGCATATATATGTATGTATACTATGTGTACTTAGATGTTGATTTGTGTTGGGTCCCTTCCAAGTGCCTCTACAACAGGGGTGAGAGCCAGCAAGTGCTGCTTATATTTAAACCCATCCCATCTGTTCTCTGGCTCCTAGAATGAATTGTGTAAACCAGTACACATAGAGGTAATTTAACAGAAAAGTATGTGAACGGTACAAGAATAACCATTTAGGAAATGGCAATGAAATTTTAAAAATCTAATTAAAAATATCCAAAACAAAAAAGTACCTAGAAAATAATACATATAAAAATAAATGTACAAAATTCATAGGGAGAATTTAAAAAAACCTTTGAAGACGTAAGAGATAAGAAAAACTTAAATTGTAGGAAACATTGTTACTACTTTACTCTGGAACTCAGGAATTGAGTGAAAATAATTTTTTAACTTGGTAAAATGATTTGGAGTTATTTTGTACAGATGCACAATAAATCATGGGCTTGCTCAACAATACATGGACTTGCCTTATACATTTCACTTGCATTACTTGCATAATTAATTGAAAAATAAATTAAGGAAAACAACAAAAGAGCAATATAATGTTATTATATTATGTTATTATGTTATTATAATATATGTTATTAATGTTATTATATTTGTTCAACTCTTAGTCTTATTCCCAGTCCAAAATATTTTCAAGTACATGATATTAGGTCTATTGCTAAATACAAGACAGTTCAAAAATTTACATTTCTCTTGGTTACATTAAAACAAAATGTCATGGAGAGTATTATTATATGGAGTTACAAATGTAGAAACAGAAAGTTTCCTTGGAATTAAGGCTGAGTACAGTTTATAGCCCTGAAACATTCTAATACAGTTAAGATATACTGGTTTCTGGCAGAATAAGTCAGTTTGTAAAAATATCATGGATATTTACATGGAGACAATGATAAATTGTTACAATAGGTGTAACAGAAGTGCTACATTGTAGAGTGGGTACTTTTGGATGGCCATTGGCTAAAGTGGGTGGGGTCTGAAATTATAATCATTTAGGAATCATTCTAAGAGTGAAGTGTACCCTTGTGATGATTACATGTAAATCGTCACTATTTCCAAATGAATATAAACTTGTAGTTATATAATACATATGACGCTACATTAAGGTACATCAAGAGAAGTCAAAGGGAGATGGTATGGTGTAGCAGGAGACCCAGGCAGGGGAGGCAAGGCAAAATGGATTCCAGACACATCATCTCAACTATTTATCGACATTGTTACCCTTAGTAAGTCACTAAGGTGTCTCAAAGCTTCTGTCTATTCCTCAAAAATGAATTAGTTGGTTTAGTTATTTTTCTCTCTGTTTAGGTTACAGTGAAAATTGAATCAGATTTATATATATATATATATATATATATATATATATATAATTATATATACATAATTGGATAAAAATTTGTATTTAATATATAAAAAGTTATATATATATATAAATTGAAAGGGTCATTATGATTATCATCCTTATTACTCAATTCTTCCCAAAGCTTCAAGCTCTTAAAACTAAGGGCTCTCAAATTTTTAAGACTGATCCAGAGATGTCAATCAAATGGAATGCTGTCATCAAATGGAATGTGTCAATCAGAAAAAAGTCAAGATGACAACTTATAGTTAGAAGCAAAAAGCTATTTTGTTTTCTTTCCACCACCTCCTCCCACCTTCTACCTTAGAGCTATAATGGTGTCAGTTGCTTACGCAACACTTGAGCAAGAAAATTATCCTTTCTAAATTATAAATGGTTATATATATATCAATCTATCATGGCGATAACACAGACATCAATAGAATGAGATGGAAAGAGTATAGGGCTCAGAGTTAAGCAATCCAGCATTGATCTTTATTAGCAGAATGGCTCAATTTCCTCATCCTTAAAATAAAGCTTACGTAGGATCCCTTCCTTAGGTCTATATCCGGTTTCAACATGCTGACTCTGAAAAAGTTCAAAACATAGACATCCATCAAATAAAAGGTATCTTGAGTATACTTTGGCAAGAGATGTGGTACGTGCTTACATAAAAATTATTTTCTGCTTCTCAGTAACTACTAATATAAGATACCTTTTTATTACCATCCTAGAAATGTCAATGTTTTGGATGCATTTATGGAACCACAGAGCCCTTTGTGGACCCATATATAGAAGAATAAAAAGAAAATTCAGAAACATAACAGTAAATGGATACCCTCATTTTATCCACCACATTCCATTTTTCTCATCTAATTTCTAAGATGACAAAGCAAGAATAGAAAAGATCTTCAGAAGGGTAAGAGACGTGATTACTATAAAGCAATTTCCTAACAGGAGAGTTTCAGAGGACGAGAGCTATTTAATATGAAAAGGAGATGATACCAAGGAAGATACTAGAGCTACATTAATGATGAATGGCATACAGGAGGGTAAGTGTTTCTGTTTGACCTATTTTAAATATATAAAATAGATAAAAAGGGTCATCACCAAAGTCCTGTTCCTAAACACCATTATAACAAATGGCATTTAGAGACTGCTCTTTGAAATTGACCCTCATATATAATTCTTATAATGTGAATAGAGTAAAAGAACACTCAGTGAAATCAGAGCGCTACCAAATTGAAAACTGATTAGAGGCCTTTTTTTTTTTTTTTAACATAAGGAAGACTAATGAACATGAGGATTGCCAGTAAAATTTCATGAATGCAGAATGTTCTAGAGAGCGGCAAGGGGGAGAAGAAGGGGAAAAGGGGAGACAGTGAAACATAGAGGTTGTAAAATGAATATATATTTATGTATATATACACATACACACATATACATACACACATGACAAAAATATTTATAAAATAGGACCAACCAATTGTCAATTGATCATCAACTCATAATGGGCTCAGAAAACACCCCAAACCCTCACTTTAGAACAGCCCACTATATGCAGATGACATTCTGCATCCTCTAGTTTAGTTTGGGATTGGCTTCTTGACCTTTTTCAGATTTGGGAAGCTTTCCAAATAATAGAACCTTACCTTTAGCATAAGGATATCTTTTCAGATTTGGTGTAATAGTCCCTAGACCTAGAAACACAAAGGGTAAACATAATGGACATGACTTCTCAGCAAAGCAAAATATCTGAAGATTTTTTTTTTTTTGTACCTCCTGTCAATATTCTTATTTATAAATTTTGTCCTTGATGTCTTTCCCTCTAGGTACTGGACCCTAATCATTGAAGGTGAAAATTTTATCTTGAGAAAGTCGTTCTCCCTATGCCAACAAAGCTATAACTCTTAGTTCACACTTAAACGTACCTAAACCCAGAGTAAATAAAGTCAAGTTTTTATAGAGCTTGTCGTAGTCAGGAGAGTGAAATGGAAGGCTTTCTATACTGTCAGAGACAAAGCCAACACTTAAGGTTTACAGTGAAATACAAAAATGCCATTTACAATTTGAAACAAAAGAACCATTAGCTTTCTGCCCCCTTCATTGCATTATTGATTTACAATCCTTTACTTTCATTTATTACAGCCAAAGCCTGTGTGCCTAACCATTTTTTTTATTCTTTAAAATGGGCATTACTGATTTTGCTTCCAAACAACAGCCTCCCAACCCTTTTTTTCCTGCTGTCAGCTTTTCAATTCATTTCATTAGTAAACACTTTCATTTCCCTTAATTATATTTTTGGCATATTTACTTGCGGACACCTTTTACCGCACCAGAGTAACATTTTGTCAGGTCCCCTGTTTTAAGATTGAATCCCTGGGAACAATGACGACCGCCCCCTGGTGCAGCTGTGAATGTGTGTTGCTGCCTTTATTCTGACTTCTGCTTCAAGTTCTGTCCTGGGTGCTCTCGAGACAGAAGAGAATGACTGTGACATGACCTCCTGCCCTTCTCTGGTTCACACCTCTCCCCACCAAACTACAGCTTCATTTTTGTTTTTAAATCATAGCATCTTTATTAGCAATGGCAAAATGACTTGAATAAGACTAACATGCCAAGTGTATCTAATTTTACCAACTTCAGTCTCAAACTTTCTGTCTTCCGTTAGGATATCTTATTGCAGTTAGTAATCATCACAAGATTCAGTTCAAGAAGGCTGAGTTTGGGCAAAGAAATTGTAATATCAATTTATTTAGAGCCTTTGCTACTGTGTTCCTTGTGACAAAGACTATTAAAGAATTTGTACATCTTTTATAAAGCTGGGTATATTATTCTTATCAGATTGATTTCAGTGTTGTCAGTTATAGCAAAGACTTTTACACACACACACACACGTTCACTTAGCTAGTTTTGATCACTGGTTTACTTTTTAAAATTTTTTTATAAGATTTTATTTTTTTATTTGACAGAGAGAAAGAGAGAGACAGAGCACAGGAGGGGGAACAGCAGAGGGAGAGGGAGAAGCAGACTCCCTGCTGAGCAGGGAGCCCAATTGGGGGGGGGGGGCACTAGGATCATAACCTGAGCCAAAGGCAGACACTTAACAAACTGAGCCACCCAGGTGCCCCTACTTTAATCAGGAATTATTTTAGACATTAGCATAGCAATTTTGTTACAATGAAGACCATTATCCTCAAATGACTATTATTGTTTCAAAACCATAAACAGGAGTGCTGATCAAACTTTACACCTTAAGATTCTGCTATTGACAACAATTTTCGCTTAAATGGCACCAAAGTTTAAATAATTGTACAAAATGCTGTATCACAGAAACAAATTTATATGTATAAGTCTATACAGGTGTGAGTTTCCAAGTTGTTCAGTAATCTTAAAAGATTTTACTTGTCCAAAGGAGCACTACCTTATTTTTCTTTTCTCAATAAAATTACTGTGGACATTATCTTCTTTCTCCAGAAATTCTACTCTTGGTTACAACATTTTTGGAATTCTATGTGAAAATGATATATAGTATTATCTTTAATATCATATTAGGGGAAAATTTGAATTTGGAGAATCATCCCAACAACCTAAGACTCATCAATGAGGAAAGTAAGTGTTCAAATTGGGTGAATTCATTTGAGCTCAGAATATATTCCAATCTTAGGGTAATAAGATATGTTTTTTTTAATAAGATCTTGTTTTTTGTTTTGTTTTTTTTTTTTTTTAAAGATTTTATTTATCTGAGAGAGAGCAAGTGAGAAAGAGCCTGAGTAAGGGGTGGGTGGAGGGGCAGAGGGAGAGGAAGAAGCAGATTCCCAGCTGAGCAGGGAGCCTGAAGCAGGGGCTCAATCCTAGGAATCTGGGATCAGGACCTGAGCAGAAGGCAGATGCTTATCTGACTGAGTCACCCAGGCACCTCATATTTTTGTATGTCTTGTAAATCACTTCTAAAGGTAATTCTGAAAGTCGAGTCCCAGAATTTTGTTGTAAAATGGGATAAAACCAAATTCTTGAAGGAAGTGTCTTACAAGCAAGTTGCTAGCAAAACATTCATTGGACAGATAATGCCATTTTAACCAAGGTGATCTGCATATATTGCCATAGGATTCATTTCAAATTATCTTTTAAATAAGAAATGTTTATCAAGATTCTGATCAGTTAAAGATAGACCTAAACAGATCTATATTCACTAACGCCAAATCCAATGCATTACATTTATTTAATATTTTGTTCTCTTGGGCCTCTACCTCAGTCACAATGTCTACCTCCATGTCTCACAGTGAAATTTAGAAACAGCAAAGCACCCCCTTCACATCTCATCTAAAACCTTTAAGCAGCTGGCAAACAGTCACTAAGCAACTGGCCAGGTTTTCCCAAGAGAAGGTTGAAGAGTTGAACCTTGTTATAAAGTGGGTCAAGTGACCAAGGAAACATGCCTTCTCTAATAAAACTCTGCCCTGCTTCTCATCAGACTGCTATGGTACTCAGCTGTGATAATGGACTGGGAAAGCAAAAACAAAATCGTCAATACGCGGTAGAGATGAACTGACTTAGATCTCATTTTTTTTCTGCTATGATTAATCAAGCAATAATAGTAACATTTATGGAAACCATCTTAAATGTTTTTCATAAAACTCACTCATGTCTCACAACCACTCCCATTTTGTCTCTCTCTTGTTCTTGTTTTGATTGCTGGCAGATTATTTTTGTTACAGAAATATATGTGTTGGCTTTAAATAAAGTGGATTGACTTGAAAGGTCTCGTCTATAATAGTACATGCTGCAGTCTATCCCATATGACAATCAGAGTGAATGTTTCACAACTATGAAGTTTTAGGCAGTGTCTACAGTACCACTGATCTTTAGGCTAAAAAGGGAATAAAATAGTGTAAGGCTTTTAGATGTTTCAATATATTAGAAAGGAGAAACTAAGAATGGGAGGGAAGATAAAAGGAAGGAAGGAAGAAGGAAAGAAGGGAGAAAGGAACAAGGAAGGAAGGAAGGCAATTTGGCTATTTGAGATCTAAAAAATGAGGGTTACATTCACCTTGCAGAAAAAGAACATGTAAAAAAATACCTGTCAAGTTTAAAAATGATGAGTCTCCCCATTAATTGCAATGATAATATATTTGTAGACTTAGAATTTAGTGAAATCAGCTACGATTTTATAATTATCACACAGTTATTCAATCTATGTTGTTATGCTAATTAACACATTTCTGTCTGGATAAGATAAGAGATGGTGCCCAAGAATGAATACAATTCTGTGATTCACAGGCTAAATTCTGTTAATGTCAGACGAGATGTATGAGTAATAACAAAAACTGGGTGTGAATTCCAGCCCCATCATGTTCCCGTAGTTACAGCGTGTCCTTCAACTTTTAAACTTCCAGTCTCATAATTTCCCTTTTCATTAGATTCCAACTATCATAAATTATTTAACAGTTAATTTGACTTTTACTTTAAGAGGAGTGATATTTCTAAAGGGTATTATTAGCGTTCTTATCGATGTCTCTGAAATGGCATCTCTTGGTATAGTTTATAAGAGAAATGACCCATAATCATCATTTCCTCTTTTTCAAAATATACGATTTAAAATATTTTCTTGTCACTGTACAATCTTTTTAAAAAAAATGCATTTGTACACTGGCCAGATACCATTCAGCCGTCTTCACCTGAGATGGAAAACAAGTGCTCACCGGAAGCTTCAAGACTGCCCACTATCCTCTAGTGGAATGGAGGAAGGTGCTGTCTTCTCAAATGACTCAAGACAATACAATTTTCAACCGTTCCTAGGAAAAACAGCTTCAAATCCTACTCAGATATTTTCCATTAAATCTCAAATGATTTATCACATTCTGTCCAAAACTAACTGGTATGTCTAGGACAATGCAAATTTCACTTCGACTGTTACGCAAATCCTCCATCATGCATTACCATCCTATCGCACACTGCCACGTGTAGAGTAGAGGAGCAGGGGACATTGGTGGAAAGAAAATGACTTAAGAAGAAAGGAACTCCCACAGGAAATCAGGTTTGCCTTCATTCCTATAGAATTCAATGGTCTACCAAATTATATGTGAATGCTGCTGTCCTTCTTCTTTCCTACTAATTCTTCTAAAAGGTTGATCTCTGGATGCAAACTTATGTGAAGAATGTGAAGGATGAGGGATCAAACCGAATGGTTCTGAAAGCTGATTTAATGTCAAATATGAGTTTTGCTCCTTTTCCTGTGATGAACTGAATTATTGGCTACAAATAGTCACTCCCTTGGAATTGTTTCCTACATGTGCACCCTTGCTATGGCCTCATGACGCACCGAGTAAACTTTTCCAACCATTGACTTTAGCTTTGACTTTGTGACTTGCTTTGGCCATTGAGATGTTAGTGGAAATGACTTGAGCACATGCTTCAAATAGCCTGTGTCGTTGAGTTTGTCATCTTTGCTTATGCCATCATCATGAGAAGAAAATATCCTGAGTAGCCCCAGTCTTTGGGCTCCACAAATAGACCTGAGGTTTGGAGCCATCACAGCTGCTGCTTATAGACCCTGAACCTGAATCGGAGATGGGCAGATTTGTGAGATGTGAATGTATATTATATGCCTTTCTGATTTTTTTTTTTTTTTTGATTGTTTGTTAGCAAAAGCTGATACCTACCCCTGTTGACTTCTGCTCTGAATAGAAGATCGGACCACAAACTCTGAAAGTGAAGTCAAGCTTTGTTACCTGGCAGCATTTGTATAGGTAATAGGAATCAACAGGGAGAAAAATGGGGTTATTTTACTTTTCCTACGCCATAAGTTTCGTTACTGTTTTCTTAGCCACCCCAAATAAACACACATGTCAAAGACAGAGCATGCTTGCTATGGGGATGTAACTGCAGGATAAGTTCCAAAGTCTCCATTAGGATTCCCCCCAAAACCATCTGTAATCAGCAAACAATCTAAGTCAAAACTGTGCATTCATTATGCAAAACTAGCTCCAAGTCAAGTTGCATGGGCCCTTCCTTGAACTGAGAGGACTCCCCCTATGTTTCTCTTATACAGAAATGCTAGTACTATCATTACTGGCGGGGAGTGGGAGGAGGGCAGAAAGGCCATATGAGGCCCTCACCTCCATAACAGAATGAGGAGGCATTCACTTGGCATTGAAGAGCCTCAGAGCATTTCCTTCCATGCCTCAGTCTCTGCTGGGCTTCTCCCTCAGGTGCCAGTATGAACACTGAGAAACAAAACCCGACCCTTCCGTATTTCTCAGTTTCTTTAGAGAAATTTAAATATTTTCTCTGGATTACAAAATCCTTCCTGACACAGCCCTCTGCAACAGTTGTTGATTGGGGTTGGGAGGAGCAACAGAGGGAAAAAGGGAGGAAAGAAGGGATCTGACTTGTCTTGCTGTCAACTGTACAGTTCTTTAGTGAATAACCCAAATGTCTCTCGCCACAGTCCACTCCCCGTGTACTTGCTGACACAAGCTAGAGGCTTTCTATGTGGGAAAGAATGGCTCTTCTCCATCCCAATCTGCAATTTCTCTGCTCTGGTTTATCCATCAGTGTGATCCCATGATCTCTCCTACTTATAAAATTCTTCAAAACTTCTGGACTGTTAATGGCACGCTCTCTGATGCTGATCTGTGTTGTAGACCTATTCTTCTTTTATTGTCATATTGTCATTTCAACATAAATGGAAAGGAGGTAAAAAAGCATGGGCTCAATCTGCCATCTTGACCCAGAAGTCAATCTGGCAATTAACAAAGATTTGATTAGAGACACATAATTTAACTTTTACAAAAACAAAGGGGATCCTGCAACAGGGATTAGAACCAGTTAAGCATGAAGTCAAACAAGTTTTTTTTTTTTTTCCTAAATGATCACATTATGATTTTTTACATGTGGGATTCCAAAGAAGGGATGAGTGGAGTGAAGAAGGCAGGACAAATTACAGTAGCCAGCTCAGGGCACAGAGCTCTTTCCATGGAAGAAAAGAGACTGATATATACATTGATTGATCAGTCTATTGATCGATCTAGATAGATCTATATCATTATCAATATCTATATCTCTATCTCATCTTGTAACATGAAAAACACTGCCTTTATACTTTATATATGTTATCACATTTATCCCTTACAACCTAGTGAGCCAGGTAATCCTATTTCCATTTTACAAATAAGAAAAAAATTTTTTTAAAAGATAAGCAAGGTTTTTTTCTCCACCCATAAACAGCCTTTTTTTTTTTTTTTTTTTTTTTTTTTGAGAGAGAGAGAGAGAGAGCGCAGGGAGGCGCAGAGGGAGAAGGAGAGAGAATCCTAGTCAGGCTCCATGCTCGGAGCAGAGCCTGACATGGGTCCCGATCTCATGACCCTGAGATCATGACCTGAGCCGACATCAAGATTCAGACACATACCTGCCTGAGCCACCCAGGCTCCCACAAATGAGAAAATTAACCAGAAATGTTATGTAACTTGTGGAAGTTCACATAGCCACTCAAAACTTAATTTGAATCTGATTTCTGTGTTCTCCATTGATGGGCTTCATTCCAGAGTCCTCAGGGTATTCCAAAGTGTGATTCCTAGTGCACATCTCTAAGAGGTGTGGGGATGTACTTTTCCCCAGGATGCATGCAAAGTAGCTGGATCTATATTCAGTTTTAATCAAGCAACTGAACTTTTGTTTCTCCTTTCTCCCTTATGAAGGCTTTTGCCTCTGACTTGATAGGTCATGTGAATACAATTTGATGCTCTAAGATTTTCAGTCTTGCTTATCTCGGAGGACAAATGGAACCTGAATACTTGCTGCAAATGTTTAAGTTTCCCACATTTTCATGCCATAAAAATGTCATCACAATCAAATATGAGAAAATCTACCAAGGATACCATATTTACTAGCAGGTAGCTTGAATGATACTGCTATTGCGGTTAGGAATCGAAAGAATGCGGAAAGATATAACTTTTCCCCTCATTTTTTTTTTGCCTCTAATTTTGGTCTGTGACCTGTAAGGCCCATTTCATTTACCTACTATGAGAGCTTCTCTAAGAATTTTTTAAAAAAATATTTGATTAACTTATAATGTTTCTTTCTTCAAATCTTCTAAAATACTATGGATATAAGATACCTATTTAGATATGAAAAAGGTAATCTGAGAGGAACTAACAGGTCTTTTAAAAATGTAAATCAAAAAGAAAAAAAAGCAAATTATAAGCTCATGGATTAGTGGGGTTCACAGGTAAGAAAATGAAAGATATCAAGTTTGAAATCTTAGACCATCCTCTTTTATTATTTAATATCTATAGCTATAAATAATTTAGTCTAGTAAGGAGACTGAAAAATAATTAAACTTCTGTTGTAACAAATACAATGTTTACTTTATTTAAGGTATGAGCCAGCAATCAGTTTAGTCTCTCCTCATTGATAACTAGTCTGTGCCATCCAAAACGTACATGGTCCATTACACACCAATATCTAAAGTCGTTTGGGCTTCTCCCTATCCTAATTTGCATACTTTTCAGGTGTAGTACGATATAAAAATGCAAGGCTGTAATTTTACTTCAGCAACTTCTTGAATACATTTTTCATCTCTCTTCTGTCTCTTAATTGGCATGCTCACTAAGTCAATGAGACTTAAAATAAGGTTACTCTACTCCTCTGTAATTCAGAGATATTTCTAGAATTTAGTTGCCACTTGTCAGCTCAAGTTCCAATTCAGAAAAATACCCCTATCCTTTGTTGAGTCCATGTTCAATAGGAGCATAGAAAACATACAAGTGTTTTCACAAGATGAAATAAACAACTATACTATATACGTGTCAACTAAATACATTGACAAGTCTTTTTATTCAACATTTACTGGGTCAGATACCCTCAGAAGTGATGACATATATGGGTCAGACATTCTCTGGGTATTGGGGACACATAATTCATGTGCACCAAGTATTACAGTACAAATTTATAGACATGATAATACAGTCACACACTGATGTTATATTAGCATGGATATGGAATGTATTATTAACCCAAGAGGCAGCAATAGCAAGGGTAGGCCAAAACGGATTCAAGTAAGAGTTATATACGTGCCTGAAGTATTTAAGGAATTTAAAGGTTGAGCAAGAATTTTTTTCAGATCAAAAATAGTAAAGACAGGAAGAAAGAATATAGGAAGGTCCTGAAATTTTAAGTAACTTAAAAAATTGAAGGAACATTAGAAAATATAAAGCATTAAGACCATATCCAAAAGGGGTGGCTAGATTACAATGGCTCTTAACAATAAAAGAAAGCAGTGGTTGTCATTGAAGGAATTCATGATATGGAATAACAAAACTAGAGTGTTTATCTAGAACGGATATTCTACAAGTGGTCTGGACAAGATTAGAGGCAGGGGCAAATTTATTACATTAGCAGTTTTTGCCCAGTAACTTCCCTTTTGAAGTTATCAATTACAAATTAGAATTGTCGTAAAATATGACTTTATTTCCTTAGAGCCCTCGAGAGACATGAACTTAACTTCACTACTTGCCAGCTCAAATACTTAGATTTCTATGACAATTACCTAATATCATGTATACAAATTTGAGTTCCTCTGTCAGTTTTGATCGGCTGAGATGATGACAAAATTCCAAAGACAAATGTGTTAGAAATTGGACTCTAACACTTAACTAAAGAGCTAATTCCTTCCTGCTGTGTCTACACTGGCTATAGGATTCTCTCCGAAGTGAACATGAGATCCCAAATCCTCACTTTGCACATGCTTGCCTCAGCCAAAGGAAGCCAAGGGGATTCTCCCTTACAACCACTTCAAACAAGAGCAATGACAAGAACCTTCAATCAGGAGAACATACTGCATCATCCTAAAATTTCTGTAAAACACATCTTTCAGGGACTCAAGCCTATGTATTTAAGTCTCACATCAACAAAGCTTTCCATTTAAATAGTCCCTGTTGGGAAAATGCATTAGTGTTTGCGATCTGTTAATTATAAATAGGCAGACTACTAATTCTTCCTGTAAGGTTTCCAAGACATCCTGTGAAAATTAATCATAATGGATTTTTTTTTTTTTTACATTTTTGTTTCTCTCCAATGGTTAATTATAGCTCCAATGAGTCTAATAAGACTGTGCCACAATGCTTCTATTGATAGTCTTTAGAATCGCAGGAAGCCTAAGGTCCAACTTATTTAATCAGAGGTCTTGATTTGTTTGGAAAATTACCACAATAGGAGCTCTATTTTGTCACTCAGGGCCTATTTGATGAAAGGCTGTGAGCCCTTTTGTTTTCCTTATTCCAGATAAGGATTATTTAAAGATCTTCCTGGGGCGCCTGGGTAGCGCAGTCGTTAAGCGTCTGCCTTCGGCTCAGGGTGTGATCCTGGTGTTCTGGGATCGAGCCCCACATCGGGCTCCTCGGCTGGGAGCCTGCTTCTTCCTCTCCCTCTCCCCTGCTGTGTTCCCTCTCTCACTGGCTGTCTCTCCGTCACATAAATAAATAAAATCTTTAAAAAATAAAAAATAAAAAAAAATAAAGATCTTCCTTACCATGAACATCCTGTTACAAGGGCATAAAGTGCATGTGGCTACTTTTGGGTAATAAAGCAAAATCCCTTGGTTTAAGAGAGCATTGTATGGTGTTGGTAGTAAACTCTAATGATTGTACAGCAATCTCCCATAGTAAGTACTTTGAGGCTTTCACATTTAAAAAATTATGGAGTTATTCTGTCGAATCAGTTAATTTCTCCCACGTGTTTTTATGTCTTGGGAGTCCAAGATGTGCTGCTTCTGAGAATATGGAGAAAGAGAATTGCTTCTGAACCTAGAGATTATGAACCAGACCTAGAGCTGCTGGAATGCATAATTCCCTACCCACAGGCATTTCATGTGTTCTAGATGCAACATTGCCCTTGTTTCCATAAAACCACCATCAGAAACACTTAGAAGAAATATTATTTGTGCAAAAGGTGCAGAGCCAACAGAAAGGTTATGTTCTAGCTGAAAAATTATTTAGAAAGTGAATATCCAGGGAATTAACCTTTGGTAATGAAATGCACCTGAATTTCATGAAGTCCCTCTGCTAATTCAGTGAGATCCGCAGGTGGACGACATAGGAGGGGAAACAGAGCTGCCTCATGAAGAGGGATGATCTTCTCATGCTAGACTCCCTTCTCTTCCTTCTGGGACAGAGAATGAATTGGGTTCAGTAAGATCTCCTAGATATTAAACCAGCTAGTCTGGCTTGTTTGTATTAATATTCAAATGGAATGTGATGGTTCAATTCATGGAGGTAGAGCTACACAACCTGAGGGTTTTGTTCGAGCTGGTAGAAAGGCTCTGGCTTTCTTTCTTTTCTTTTCTTTTTTTTTTCCTTCCTTTTGGTGGCTTTGGTGAACTGAATTGTTTTTCCCCCCTTATTCCACCAAGTAGCTCTGAAGCTCTAAACACTTGCAGAGTTTACACTTACATAACTATAAGAATCAAGAATTAGGTAAGAAACTGCAAAATTTTTGCTCCTTCTCCAACATGTGGCCAAAGATGTTTAATTTGATTACTGGGGAAAAGAGTGACATCTTTCATTATTTTTATCCATTTAAATAATTATAAAATCCACAGAGATGCTTCCAATAAGAAGTAAAAGAATGAAATAAGGTTTGGGTTTGTTTTTTTTTTTTTTCTGTATGATTGAAGTTTATTTCTCAAGAATGATGTTAGGTTTGCAAGGTAAGAAGATGTGTGGGCTAGTGGGAAAAGAAGTTGAATGGTCAAAGCAAAGAAATGGCCCTTTTTGTTGTGGTGATTTAAGTCCAAAAGGAGAAGTTTAAAAATATTTGAATTATTAGATGTCTCACCTCACTCAAATTTGATAGAATCAACCAAACATGTCCAACAGCAAGGTATTTCTCAAAAATACTTAAGAAATAATGTATTTGTTATTTACAAGTTCAAGGGACTAAAAACAAATCAATTATAAACAAATACTCCTCAGTAAGCTTTGTTTGTTTCTACCAATAAAATTACTCAGTTCAAAAATGGACTGCTAATGGTTGAAAGGAGTTTATTTAAGCAATCAGAAGAAAATTACAGAATTTTTCAAGTCCATTGATCTATTATATAATAACACCATCATTATCAATAACAGTAACAAGCTGCATTAATGTAACCAGTCACAAGTTGAAAAGCCATGTCTATGTTAACCGATTTAATTCTCTTAAGAAACCAAATAAATAGGTCAGTATTACTACTGCCCTTATTACAAATCAGGAAACCAAGGCACAGAGAGTTTAAGTAGATTGCCCAAAATTATAACCTTAGGAAGTGACAGAGCAAAGGTTCAAACCAAGACAGTCTAGAAATAGAGTCCATGATTTTAACCAGCAAGTGTGGGATATATTTAAAAAGTTGTATGTTATAGAATTGGATACACTTAAGTGGTAGAAATGTTGGTCATTTTCAAATTCTTCATGCTTTTATGTACTTTTTCACATCACCTATTATGAATACCAATACTTCTACAATTAGGAATGAAGTACCTTTAATATACTTTTAAAGTATTCTTAGTAGCTTTCACACCTCTCACTTCCCTTCATAAAAAAACTTTAGAAAATAAACTTTCTGTCTTCAAATATGCCTACTTTCTGTATTAATGCCCTGTGTCATTAAACCAATAAAGCATTGGAATAGCCTTCATCAGGGAAGTGGTTCACAAATTGGTCCCCTATAGATGGCATAATTATGATTCAGAAGTCTACCATTAGTTGAATAAAGAAAAGAGCAACCAATATATGCTAAGAACCTCAGAATGAACAAATTAAGGAGAATAGACTATTGCCTTCAGGGAGTAAGCATGAAAACAAGTAAATATGTTCAACACATACAAATTACAAAGACACTTCGAAGTTAGGAATTAGAGAGATGCTCATAAAAGCCAGCCAAAGGTAGGTGCGGGGGGGGGGGTAGGTTAAATAGATAAAGGGGATTGAGGGGTACAAACTTCTATTCATAAAATAAGTCATGGAGATGAAAAGTATAGCCTAGGGAATACAATCAATAATCTTGTAATAATATCAACATATATGGTGATAGATGGTAACTACATTTATCATGGGACACACTGAGTAATGCACAGAATTGTTGAATCAATATATTGTATCCCTGAAACTAATATAATACTGTATGTTAATTATACATCAATTAAAAAAAAAAAAACAGCATTAGGAAAAGTGGCCTACAGAGACTAGGGGATGGAAGAATGGTCAGGCATATGTTATTTGTCCAGAGAGACTTACTAGTCATCATGTCTCTGGTTATCCATCATGGGTTTTTGTTTTGTTTTGTTTTTTTTCTGTATGATTGAAGTTTATTTCTCAAGAATGATGTTAGGTTTGCAAGGTAAGAAGATGTGTGGGCTAGTCATCATGTCTCTGGTTATCCATCATGGGGCTCACAATTATTATTATTTTTTTAAGATTTTATTTATTTGAAAGAGAGAGAGAGAGCACAGCGAGCACACACAGAGTGGGGGATGCAGAGGCAGGGAGGAGCAGCAGGATGGAGGGGCGGGGGGAGGGGCAGAGAGAGAGAGAGAAGCAGGTTCCCCCCCAGAACGGGGACCCCAAAGAAGCAGGGCTTGACCCCAGGACCCTGGGATTATGACCTGAGCTGAAGGCAGCCACTTAACCATCTGAGCCACCCAAGTGCCCCCAAAAGCTCACAATTCTGCAGCGGCTTTGCCCATTAAAAAACAAAATACAAAAACAAAAACTAAAACAAAACAAACAAAAAACATCTCCTTTTGTATAGAATGGGAAGGAGAGAAATTATATCAGTGTGTTGAATTGGGGAATTCCAAATAATAGGTTTCTATGCCACAAGCATTGCAAGTACTAATGTCTAAGGGCTCTTGGGCACTGTTAGGCAAATCTGTGACACTTATTTCTACTAGCAATGCTATTAGAACATTCAAATGTGTTCTATAAGAACATTAGTGAAACCCATCAAATAATCTAGGGAAACCAGAGCTATAGGAAAATCAGATCCTGATCCAAAGTTTGTAACCACGGGTTAGTGCCAATGCCATAACAGGTGCCAATATTAGTAAATGAGGTTTGGTATCTGTCCTGGGACCAAGTATTGGACAAGTCACATAAGAACAATGTACTGAGTGCTTCTGATTCATTTCTCTTGAAATAGCTCCTATTTTCTTCCCCTTACCACTTCATTCCTTGATTAAACAACACAGTTATTACTATAGAGAGTTTCTCTACTCCAACCCTCCCCACCTAATTTCAGATTGTATTTCTTCATCGGTGTTTTTCACAATGGTTTCTTCCCTTGATAGCACTCAATGACTTGTGGTCTTACAAAAAACAATAACACATCCCAACATATATATATATATATATATATATATATATATATATATATATATATATATATATATATATATTTATATTCACCAGAACATTGCACCAGAAAATGCAAAATATAGGCAGCAATTGCCAGGTACGGAATACTTACTTCTCCAGATTCGTATTTGTCAGTGTCAGGTAGGAAAAAACAGATATAGTAATTATGTGGAAAGTCACAGCAGAGTTATTTTGTGTCAGGTAGAAATTTTGACATAAACAGTTTAAAAAAAGAAATCCATCTGTCCTTTTATAAAATTAGCATATTTATTTGGGGAAAGTACTTATATTCTTAATTATCAAAATAGAGGTAATATAATTGCAAATATTTTCAAAAGAGAAGTCATATATTTTCTTCTTGGGTTATAAAAGGCCAATTTTGATTACAGAAAAAAAAATATTTAAAATCTTCCAGAGAGACCTGTAGCACTTTAAGAAATAAATTTGCCACTTTCATTTAGGAGAAAAGTAGCAAAATAAATTAGGTAAAAATTGCCTTATAGGGGCGCCTGGGTGGCACAGCGGTTAAGCGTCTGCCTTCGGCTCAGGGCGTGATCCCGGTGTTATGGGATCGAGCCCCACATCAGGCTCCTCCACTATGAGCCTGCTTCTTCCTCTCCCACTCCCCCTTCTGTGTTCCCTCTCTCGCTGGCTGTCTCTGTATCTGTTAAATAAATAAATAAAATCTTTTAAAAAAAATTGCCTTATAAACAAACAACTGGCAGTTCAAAGAAAAATGTATTCTTTCCTCTTATGTTCATAAAATAAGAACATGCCAATATATTATCTTTAAAATTTCATATTATCATATGTTGAGAATATGTAGGTCCACCAAATGATGATTTTCTTCAATTATTTATGGAACTTGAACATAGGGGTGCTTTGGTATTCTACCCAGGCTTTGGGGATCTATTTTATAGAAAATATGTCAATTTCTCTAGTCACTATGCATACCCTGGGTAGGGGGGTTGGACAATGGTGGTGGGCAAAACCATTATAACAAAGGAGAGAAAAGAATAAATGTCTCATCACCAGAGGAGCTTAAAGTCAAGAAGAGAGCTGTAATGGAAATTCAAAATAGCATGGCCACACATTTTGTGAAGTTACATGTCAGGTATATAGTACAAACTAAATTTTTAAGTTCATAAAAGTTCACCTAAGGACATGCTGATTTTAAAATAATGAATGGTTGGGGCACCTGAGTGGCTCAGTCAGTTGAGCATTCAACTTTGGGTTTTGTTCTTCTGTTGTTGTTGTTGTGTTTTGTTTTTTATTATTGTTATTATTTTTAATTTTTTATTATGTTCAGTTAACCACTATATAGTACATCACTAGTTTCTGACATAGCGCTCAATGATTCTTAGTTGCATATAACACCCAGTGCTCATCACAGCACATGCCCTCCTTAGTACCCATCACCCTATCCCACCTCCCCTCTCTCCTCTGAAACCCTCAGTTTTGTTTCCCAGGGTCCATAGTCTCCCATGGTTCATCTCCCTCTCTGATTTCTCCCCCTTCAGATTTCCCTCCCTTTCCCCTATGGTCCTCGGTGCTATTGCTTATATTCCATGTATGAGTGAAAACATATGATAATTGTCCTTCTCTGCTTGACTTACTTCACTTAGCATAATCCCCTCCAGTTCCACCCATGTCAATGCAAATGGTGGGTATTCATCGTCTCTGATGGCTGAATAATATTCCGTTGTATATATGAACCACATCTTTATCCAGTCATCTGTTGAAGGGCATCTCAGCTTCTTCCACAGTTTAGCTATTGTGGACATTGCTGCTATGAACATCGGGTTACATGTGCCCCTTCTTTTCACTACATCTGTATTTCTTGGTTTTGGCTCAGGTCATGATCTCAGGGTTGTGAGATGAGCCCTGAGTCAGGCTCCATGCTCAGTGGGGAGTCTGCTTTAGATTCTCTCCCTCTGCCCCTCCCCCTACTCATGCATTTTCTGTCTGTTTCTCTCTCTCTCAAATAAAGAAATCTTTAAAATAAAGGAAAGAAAAGGTATGTTTCAGATTAATATGAGACATCTGAGAGAAGATACTCTCTGGAAAATTAAGGGAAAATCCTCGAGAGATATTGGGAAATCTAGTTAGAAATGTAGATTTGGAAGTCATAAGGATTCTTGGCCATAAATGAAACCATGAAAGCAAAGAAATACAGATCTATGATTCTTAGAGAGTATCAACAGTTAGCAGGTTAGGAAGAGAAAAACAAAAGAATATCTTATTAGGTAGACTAAAATGGTAACTTGGATGCAAAATCAAAATATATTTCCAATTTTCCATAATTCGCCTATAAAAATAATGAGTAAAAGGGAAATAAACAGATGAAAAACTACTTTATACTACTCTAAGAGGCTATCATGTCTTTTTTCCAGGACGTTGACACTTTCTCCTGATCCATTGGCTCATATTAACTTTACCTGTAAATAAAATTTTGGACATGGATTTCCATTTAGCTTGACCCAAAAGAAAAAAAAAATGTCTATATGATGATAAGCTTCTTGGGGATAGAGGATCAGTATTTGCTGGCTATAGACAAAGTAGTGTACCACACCACTTCCATCTCAATGACAAATAACAAATTAGAACATTACCATTGTTCTTTAGCTAAATTCCTTCAAGTGTGTTGGAGTGAAGATCAGACTGAGAAATACTTCTTTAATGACAATGTCTTTAAAAAAAAAAAGGTAACTTGAGCTTGAACAATGGGATTCCTATTGTGTCTACAATCTGTACTGTTGGCTCTTTATCCTACCCACGCACACGGTTTTCAAATTCCTTCCTTGAAAAGAGACAAAGGGCTGCAGCACATGTCTGCATGTACAAGATGCTGACTCGCAGTATACATCTAGTGCACATCAACCACAGAAGTTTAATGAATCACTTTCTTGCCTGCCCTTGACCTTGCTGAGAATGCTCTGTGTGCAGGAATCAAGAAACCTGTGAGGCCATCTGCTGTGAGTCAGCCTTTGACCAGTTTCCCCTATCCAGCTGTCACTCTGAAAGTAACATCGCATGCACAGACATTTTTCATACACATGCAAGTGTCCTGAGTTTTGGCCACAGGGGAACCTTCTTCAGAAATGCACTGGAGTTGTTTAAAACAAGTTAGTTTTCTGATTTCAAACACGGAATTTGGAAGCTGTGAGTAATCTTAGATATTCTCTTTCTCAAGGTATATGATCTAATTTTAATTCTAAAAAAAAAAAACTTTAGGTAACATTATGCATGTAATAAAATCAATAAAATATACAATAGATGCACAATAAAAGTAAGTCTCTCTCAGTTTCTCTATACCTAGAAGTTACCAGTATTGGCAGTTTTTTTTTTATATCCTTCCTTTTATATGCTTATAAACAAACACAGTATTATATCATTTTTATAAAATGAAATCACATGATTTACATTATTCTGCTTTGGTTATAATTAGCAATGAATGCTAGAATCTTTGCATATCAACACATATGGCCTTATCTTACAGTTTTTAAGGACCATATAATATTTCACTTTATAGAATTATTATACTTTATTTCATCAATCCCTTATTAATGGGCATTTTAAATTATGTTCTTTTCTGATTATTTTCTCCCATCCCAAGCAATTCTGTAATGCTTAGTTTTGCACATCTTAGCATTGTTTCATGATTATAAATGTGGATTAAAATAGAGTCAGTGAGGGGCGCCTAGGTGGCACAGCGGTTAAGCGTCTGCCTTCGGCTCAGGCCGTGATCCCGGCGTTATGGGATTGAGCCCCATATCAGGCTCCTCCGCTATGTGTTCCCTCTCTCGCTGGCTGTCTCTATCTCTGTCAAATAAATAAATAAAATCTTAAAAAAAAATAGAGTCAGTGAAGTTTGATATTATCCATTTGTTTTAAATATAAGCAGCAGCATCGCAGGGTTAAAAGACTGACTTTGTAGTCAGGCCCAGCTTGATTTGAATCCTAGTATAGCCACTTTCCTCTCTGGCTATCTTGGGGCAAAACACTTAACCCCTCTCTGAGTCTCAGATTTCCTCTTTGCAAAATGGTAAGTCCTGGACAATTAAGATTTTGATGTTACCTTCCTTAAAAGATGGTGTAAATAAGTATTCCAAAACTTACAGCTTAGTGAAGGAGGAAGAGGAAAAAGAACAAACTCTAAGTGCAGAGCTTTGAAGTCAGAATTGGATGAAGTATCAAGTCCTCTAGATTCCAGATGAATGTTTTTCCAAGTAATTGCATTGAAGTTTCCTTTTTGTCATCTCTCTTTGCCCACTGACTGGGAGGGTATCTTCACCTTGCCTGCCCCACCTGGTGCAATGACTGAGAAACTTCTGGCAGAGTCCATAAAAAGAAGTAAGAGGAGTCTCAGCAGAATGTGACTGTGTTGTTGCCCTTAGGGTCTCCTCCTACTGGGGAAGTTGTGAGGACAACACTCAGCCATGACAGCAGTTATGGATTGAAGGAGAGATTTGATTGTGGCCACAGATGATACACCCTTGATCGATACCCTCTGTGAACCTGGGTGGTGACTGGCTGGCTAAGAGGCATTTACTTCCACGACACTCATGCTTGGCCAAATGGACTCCTTTAAAGTGCTACATCACAATCAGACTTTCACATTTGTCTGAAGGAGATAATCATCATTATCTTGAATACATTTTTGACAATGGCCTTGTGAACTAGACAAAGGAATCACTAACTCTTTCAGAGGCATTAATCAATTGGCCCAGATCTTTTAGCTCCAAGTTCACTTTTCTTTCTACTATATCATGCCATTACAATGCCATTGTATTTCAATACAAGAAAATAATGATCTGGCCCATATATCTTCCTCTAGTTCTGGTCTTCGCTCCTGCAGGAAAAAGTAGCTTCCTTTCATATATTTTCAGTAATCCCACAGTGAATATAACACAAATTGCTCCACACAGTTCTCAAATCTCTCCTTTATCTAGTCTACTATTTATGAAGAGCCTCATCTCTATCATGTATGATCTCCAGGCTCATCAGACCATGGTCATGTCTCTCAAACATGCCATGCACTCCTTTGCTGCCATGCCTTCCCTACTGGCTTTCCTTCAACTTAGAGATCCTTTCCTCCATTATCCACCCATGTACACTATATTCTCCTTCTTAAGCAAAGCAGATAAAACTTTGACCAAGAAGCCCTTCCTGATTTCTGCAGTCACAGTGATTTACTCCTTTCACATAAAGAAAAACAATTATATACATACTTACAGTGAACTCACATATTCTTCTCCCTTGGATGAAAATTCTTTATATTTTGCCTCCCTGACCAATTGGAAACAATTTATATGTAAGACTCATAACCGTGTCCCTTAAGAACTGAACACCTACCTAGCGTTATTTATAATTCCCTTCAACTGGTGTGTCCTTCCTCACTAAATCCTCTCCAGTGTTCAAGAACCAGCTGAATATCCCTTTCCCATAAAACCCATTCTAAATTCCATTAGAGAGACATATCATTCTCTTTTGAATTCCATTATCACTTTAGGGCAATTTCCTCTTTCTTACGCTACAGTGGTTTAAGTATATTTTCATTCTTCCAAAAGATTTGAACCTCCATGTAGGCATGGCTACATTTATTTTGTTTAGCACTATATCCTCATAGTCCAAGGCACAGTAGGCTCTCAACAAAGACTCATTGTATATACGGAGAAAAATATAATCTTCTTGTTCAAATTATCTATGCTTCCATCTAATAATTTGTTAAGCTCTCACAGTTACTTTTATTCAGAATTCAGTTAAGTTTTATTCTGAACCATATAAAATTACCATCCCCCAGGTCACAAACAGTTGAGTATACGCAATTTCATTTGGTTCAACCTAAAGGTTATGGAGTGAATGGGATGATGGATAGATAAGTGAATGAAAACTCCCCACAGTTGTAAGTAATGGCATGTGTGCATTATAAATCACAACAGAAAGATTATTTCATTTGATGGAAAGTCATTGGGAGGTCAAGAAGGGAGAATTTGCATTAAAGTACATCACTCTCCCACATGGAAGAAAATACATTTCAAATACATCATTGGCCACAAGGAGGACTAGCATAGACTACAGAGCCACCAGGCTGTTTTGTTTTGTTTTGGTTTTTACCACCACATTCATTTTCCACTGTGCTCACCAAAATGAAAAATCCCTGCATCTGAGGAAAACAACAAGTTTGCATCTTCCTTTGTCCTTGCCTGGTGAGACTTTCAGCCAGGAGAAGTTGGCCAACTGCACACATCAGGAGGCCGCCTTTGCTGTGGGACATGTACACAGCAGTTATGTAAAGGGTGTGCATTGCCCACACTTTTCAGCAAGCATTTGCCTGGTGTGTCCCAGATACCATTAATGGGCTGGGTTTCCCTCTACGGTACTGACAGCCCTTTTTGGAATTTATTTGTGTCACCATCAGCACTGTGTAGAAATTAAGGCATGGGTTTTAGAGGCTGAAATAACAGGATTCAAATCCCATTTTGTAATTTTTGCTAAATTTGGCCATCTCCCTGCACCTTGATGTAATTATTTTTAAAGTTATTTAAGACTAAAATTACATTAAAGGTTTTTGTGACTGTTATCATGCTTTAGAGGAAGCCAATTTAACAGATTCTCTGTCATAGAGTGGGTGTTTAATAAATGATAGTTTACAAAACCTTTCTGGTTCACTTCTACATTGTTTAATATTTCCCTGGACTGAGAACAGAGGTCCACATATACGACATGCAGAGATAGGCTACAGAAACCAGAGTTTAATCAAAAACCCAGATATCGAACATATTGCTTGGGAAGTAGTAATAATAAAGTAGAAAAAAAGGAAGCAACAACAGAAGAAAAGGAGAAGGAGGGAGAGAAAGAGGAGAAAGCTATGATTTCTTTAGCACTCACTGTATACCAGGGACTAAGTCCCATGCTTACATTGAGGATCATGTAATAAAGCGGATTAAGCATTTCGAAATAGAGAGTGAATAGAAAAGACATGAAAAATGAGAAAGAAAAGATGAGAAATTTAAGAATCAGGCCTGGAAGTTTAATATCCTCATAATAGAAGTTGCAGAGAGTGTGAAGAATAAACATGGAAGGAAGAAAATGATCAAAATAACAATTCAATTTCTCAGAAATAAAGCACATACATTTCCAGATTTCATGAACACTTTTGTACCCAATCACAACATTTGAAGGAAGGCTCATGCCAAAGAACATCTTCGTGAATTTCAAAATATTGAGGGGAAGGGAAGAAAAATCTGAAGAAACTTTTTAAAGAGAAAAGGCAATGAATGCAAAGGACTCAGATTTATAATGGAAGTGGAATTCAATAACATACTAAAATCTCAGGTAAAATAGGGTAACCGCCGTCAAAATTCAGAAGATGTAGATGATTTCCAAACTAAAATACTATAACCAGCCAAACTACCAGTTAAATCCCTAATATTTCTGTGGTATTTGCTGTATGGCAGGAACTATTGAAAACACCTATGCATAGTAACACATTTGATCCTTCAACAGTCCTAAAAAGATAGGTATTATTATTATTCTCATTTTACATATGAGAAAACGGAGTGGCAGAAAGGTTAAAATAATGTGTTATGTGGGAAAACCAGAATTTTAAAACCCCACGATCTTGGCCCAGACCCTACATCCTGCATTTTAACCAAAAACAAACTACTAGCCAAACAACTACTGCCTTGATCAGATGTGGTTTTATCATGCTAAACATAAAACCCTTTCATAATAAACTCAAGTGAATGTTTTCCCTATCAGTAAATACTTATTTTAAAAATAATTATAGATTGACTCTATGGTTGCTATGTTTTTCTTGCAACCTAAAAAAATCAGGTAATTGATCAAAACCTAACTTTAATTATTATATGGATTTCTTTCTATTTCCCCTTCCCAATGGTCTTTTTCTAATTTTACTAAAAATATTAGGCTTTTCATAGGCTCCATTTGCTTATAAATTTGATGAATGTGTCTATACGCTGAGCTCATCCCTACCCTGAATTAAAATGCAAACATATTCAGTAGAATAAGAAATATTTTAGCAGAATAAGAATGTTTCTAAAGCTTTAGTCTAAAACATGCTTCCAAGAAAATTTGACTTTTCCAGTGACCCAAATATTCTTTCAGCTGCTCACATCCCCGGGATGTGCACCACCTAATTGAAATAGTTTCATAACCACCCTCATTCTTTACATGTTTCGTGATGCAACTCAAAGGAGCACATCAGTCACTTGGCTAATAAGCATTCTCTGAGGCCCATGGAAACAGAGGGAAATGCTCCCTTTATTCTACCACTGTGTATTGCGTTCCCTAAGCATGTATTATTATTATTCTTATTACCCAGTTGAACTAGTCTAATTTGCAGTTGGATAAATCCTAAGCCTGGAGATTCTCAAGCCTCCCCAACTTATTACTTTACTTCATCCAACGATTTTACAGCAGAGAACACTGGGGATATTACAGATGACTCAGTTATATTTTTTTCTCCCTCTAAAAGCTGTAAAGGTGCACACTCCTATGCAGAAAACTCACATAAATAATTAGCACTGCATTGCATTGGTCAAAAAAAAAAATATTTAAAGTCATCCATAAAAAGGCAGGGTTAACTCACTAGATAGTGCTGGTTTTTCTAGATATTCAAATATACTCGTATTCCTAATATATGCTCTAAATCACTTTTAGAGGTAGACATTTCCACGTTTGGTTACCCAGGATCCAACACCCCAATTTATAATAATAACACTCTAATGGAGTGAGGAATATAGAACCCATCCTCAGTTCAGGTCATGCCGTAGGGGACACAAAGACTTGACATCCAAGATTGAGGCCAGAGCTAAGCTAATCCTCAATCCCAATATTTGGCCCCTAGAAATGGTTTAGTGAAATGTGCATCCTCTAACTTGATCTAGCAAAACAAGAACTTTTGTTCAGTACTTGGGAGAAGAGAGTGGTTAGGGATCTTACAGACTTAAGATTTTTGGGACAGCTAGGGTAAAAGTATGCTGAGAATAAAGCAAAGCCACAGGCTGAAGCTCAGAAGCAAAAAGAGAGAGGAAACAAGGTCTGCTCATCTCACTTGAGCTACTGGATCAGACTCTGGAATTTTCAGTGATGACAGCCATTCAGTTTTTAAACCAGGTTGACTTGGTTTTCAGGTTCTTGTTCTTAAAAAAATCTTAAATAATATTCTACTTACATGCAACTCTGAGGCTATGTAAATATTTGAGTGACAGATATGTCTAGATATGACACTAGAAATCCTGGGTGTTCTAGAGTGTGAAGATAACTAAGTCATTATTTCCATCCTTAACCTACAAAGAATTTCTTTCCCAGGATTCTTGTTGATACCTGGTCTGGAGAATCTTGTTCTTCACTTTTTTCCTATCAACTACATAAAAACCATGGATAGAATTGTCATGTTTCTAATTCTCAGGCAAACAATATTTAATTTCAGTTTGGTCAAGCTATTGCTAAGTCAGTTCAGAGATGGGAAATGCATAGGGTTCATTAGATGGTCAGATTCATCATTTATTTTGAGATTGCTTTTTGTTTTAATTAAGTTTTTATTTTAATTGCAGTACAGTTAACAGAGTATTATATTAGTTTCAGGTGAATAATATGGTGAGCGATTGCTCTTTTAACAAATAATAGAGTTTCATGGTGTCCACCAGGAAAGAGCACAGTCCTAGGAGTCAGAGTTCCTGTTGCTCTGGCCTCGCTACTTGACAACGAAAACTGAAATGCTAGGAAAGTCAATGCCCTACAACATCCCTGATGTCCTACCATTCATCTTCAGTATTTTATAGTGATAATTACCAGATGCATTGGGCTTCTCTTATTTATGCTAATAAAAGAGAAAGAGGCTTTCCACCGTTCTTGTTATCTGGTGCTGTGTAACAAGCCACCTCAAAATGTAATAGTCTAAAAATAAAAACACATTTACTCTGCTCACAAAGCTGCATTTCAAGAAGGCTTATTTTGTTTCACTTGGTCTCAGTTGGAGGGGCTCGAAGAATGGAGCTGGTGTCATCTGAAGGGTCACATGCTCCTATGTCTGGAACCTGGGATGGGAAGGCTCCAGCTGCAGTGGGGTGGGGGAGGGCAGAATGCTTGGGGTTCCTTGGACTTCTCTATTGCTCTCCATCTCTGTCTCCATCTGATTTGCTCTCCAGTTCCAGCTCTATCATCTCTATTGCTGAGCTGTCTAGCCACACAGCTTCAGGGAAGCTAGACTTCTTGCATATGAGCTCAGAGCTCCCAGGCACATGTCCCAAGAGAGAGGCAAGGAGAAGCTGTGGCACCTTTTTTTTAATTTAGTCTCAGAAATCACACAGCATCAGCTCCACTGCTATCTGGGTACTGAGGCAGTGACATAGACCTGCTCCTTTTTAAGGAGAGTGGAAATACAATCTGTCTCTTGATGGAGCAGTTACAAGATTCTGGAAAAGCAGGTGAAACCATAAATGTGGCAGCTATTTTTAAAAATAAATATACCAAAATCACAATACACAATTATATGTGAGTCACATGCATGTGCATACTTCGACTTAGGTCATTTTACTTCATTTTAGCCCCAGAAATGTCTGCATCAGATTGCTATATCTTATACTAGAATCAGTCATCATTTATAAAAAACACAGCACTATGCAGGTAGGGAGAAAGATATATCCCAGTTGTGTGCGAGAAGACAGAGTGAAGCCAGCCTCAAATTGAAAATGTCATTCAGTCACCCACATTACAGAAAATCTAAGAGGCCTTCCCCATTTGTTTGGGTTGGGTAGAATAAAAAACTTCTCTGCTTTTTTGTCTTTAATTCAATATTAGCTACATTAATATTACATTTTTAATGACCCGAGGGGATGCTTTCTTTGGATTTTTGCTTCACCCCTTTAAGAAAACTGGATGTGGTTGTTTTCAAAATACCCAATTAACTTTCTGGGCACCTCTTTCAACTTTGTTCAAAACTACTTCCCATCCCCACACAGCTTTCTCCAATACACAGATGATTTGTCAATAACTAGAGGAATCAATTTCACAGACAGTCAGAGATATATTTCCACAGGTCTCGAAGACAACAGGACATTTCATTTTCACACTGTAACGGGCTAGTGCTGCTTGTCCCATGACAGGTTAAAAGGGATGCCTTTCACCTCCTGGTTTTTATCATCAACCCAAACCCTGTGATCATAAGTCTATCTTTTAAGACAGAAGGACAAAATAAAACTTCAAGCACACCATTTGTATACTTCATCTTCTCAGATCCCTCTCAGTATTGATGGGATTGACTCTGAGAGAGAACTCCATCGTTGGCCTTATTGTGTAAGGAACAAATAAGTTGTGTGCTCCTAAGCTCTGACAGGCCAGAAGCCTTGAAGACTGTGCCATTCCTTTCTGTGACACAATTAAAATCTCTTCTGAAGAGCAAACAGAGCTGTCTTCTGCAGTTGTAAATACTCTCAAACTGGTAAGCACTGCAGGTCTCTGACCTGAGTTTTATGGCTGCTTTTGAATCTCTGCTTTTCAGATACAGTGATTCAACATCCCAATCTCAACTTTGAGAACCAGCATAGGGCAAGAAACACAAAAGGATATTCTATTTGTACAGGACCTTAGGGAAAGCTGTAATTCAGAAATTATCATATTGCTGGATACAACATTCAAAGGTACCGATAACAACCTTTGCTCCTGACTCTGTCTGGGTACAAGTAGCCTCCAACACCATGGCTTGTGGCACTGTTTTTGATGCTGGAGGAACATAGCCATCAGGCCCATCTGGGTCTAAATCCCACTTCTTCCAATGACTAGTTCTAGGATCATGGTAAAGGGACTTAATAACAAGTACGTTGGTTTCCTTGTTTATAAAATGGGAAGAAGAATAGCAGCTGCTGGGCCAACTGGTGAGAACAAGAGGCTGTAATTAATGAAAACTCAACACAGTGCTAAGTAATGATCTATTAAATGAGAGTATTAAAGTAATAAAACTTTAAGTTATATTATATATCATATTGTATATTATACTATATCATAATATTTTACATTATAAGATTATTATACAATGTGTTTGTATGTCATCATCCAGACAACTCCAGATTCATGGTCTATCTTGGTTTTGATAAAAAATGATAATAAAAATTATGAGATGAAGAATCTATCAGCATCCTCAGAAATATATGTTCCCTGGGGCCCCTAGGTGGCTCCGTTGGTTAAACAACTGACTCTTGGTTTCAGCTCAGGTCAGTCTCAGGGTCATAAGATCAAGCCCTGAGCCCTGCATAGGGCTCCTCACTTAGTGCTGAGTAAGCTTGGGACTCTCTCTTCCGCTCCCACTGCCCCTCCCCTCCACTCTCCCTCTTTAAAATAAATAAATAAATCTTTTTAAAAAGGGGGGGGGGAAGATATATGTGTTCCCCATTCTTACCTACTTATTACTGTCTTGAGCATCTCTTTTTGTGTAATGTTCCCTTATCCAACACCCAGGTCAGCCAGAGCTCTTGCTCTCAACCCTGAACTCCAGCTACGTCTGCTGAAATGTGACTGTAGCAATGAACACAAGTCTCTACTTTTTGTTTTACTTTTTATGCTTTCTTTTCCTCTTTCCTGGGCTGTTATGAAGGAAGGAATGTTCTCTCACCGCGCCCCCCCCCCCCTTCCCCTGAACAACTGAACAGAGCTGGAAAATTCTTGGGACCACTCCGACTAGTCTCATTAAAATGCACGGCCACCAACCTCCCAGGGGCACCAGTGCTTCCTGGCAATCCAATTTTCTAGCCCTTTCACGATTTAGAGGACTGCTTCATGCCTTCTCCTAGCTCAGAAAACCTCTAAAATCTCCTTTTCCTACCTCTCAGCTGATAACTTGCTTCCTCTTTCACTAAAGGAGGGTCAATCAGAAAGCACTTTCCCAAGCTTCCACTACGACACACAGGCATCTGAGCCCATACACTCTACCACTCTTCCTGTGATTCTGTCCATGGGTCTGCATCCACCGCCAAACCTTTCACTTCCCATCCCCTCTCACTCTTAGGGGACACTGCCTCAGCAATTTTCTCTCTGCTGGAGAATTCCCCTCAGTGTTCCAACATACCGTTATAGTTCCATCTTTTAAAAAAAATCTCTCTCTGGACCCCATTGCCCTCCAGCTACCGTCCCATTTCCCTGCCTCTCTTTATACCAAAACTTCTTGAAAGAATTTCTATATCCTCCATCTTCAATTAATTCCCTCCCTTTCTCACTTGTACTCACTCCAACCAGGCTTCCTCCTCTATCATTTTGCTGATCTGTTCTTGTCAAAATCAAAAGACCTTGTTCCACACTTACACCCCCTACTTGCTGTATTTTATTTCATAGCATTTTTTGCTATCAACTATTTTATTCATTTACTAATTTACTATGTGTCTCCCTCTTCCCCATTAAAATAATAGCACCATGAAAGAAGGAGTATTTTCTGCTTGTTTATTTTACTATTGAAACTCCAGCACCTAGGATAGTAATTGATATATAGTAGATGCTCATTAAACAGCACATATGAATAAATTAATGCATTTACCTTCCTATCTCTAGATCCTGGCACATCATCTTACAAAATGCATGGTACCAGTAAATGGTGGCCATTATGCAATTTGTTGAGATATGTTCATACTATTCTCCCTAACACAGAAAGACCACACTTTTCCTTCCATTTTTTTCCCAAACTTTTATGACCTTCAGGACTGTAAGAGATTAAAATATAAGTAATGGTTTGAAGTCATAAGACTTCTCACAATAAAGATTTAAACAACTCCTCCTTTAATCCATATCCTTTCCAGTTACTGCTTTATCTATTTATTTCCCTTCGCAGCAAACCTCTCTGAAAATGTTGTCCCTATTCATCACTTCCATTTCCTCACCTCCCGTTTTTTCTATACCAGACTCAGCACTGATTTTCATTTCAACTAGTCCACTAAAATCACTGTTGTCCGGGTTACCAGTGACCTTTGTGTGGGCTAATCCAATTCACTTATCTGCCTCATCTTCCTTGACCTTTTGGCAGCAATTCACATAGGTAAATACTCTCCTTGTAGAAATACTTTCTTCTCTTAGCTCTGTGTCAGTATGGATTTCCCATCTTTTTCAAGAGCAATCTCTCAGGCTCCTTCGTTAGCTCCTTCTCTCTTTGAGCTATGAATGTGGGAGCAATCCAGTGTTGGTCCTGGGTCTTCATCAGTTCTTTATCCACACTCTCTCCCAAGACGATCTCATTTTGTCCCATGGTTTTAAATAATATCTATATGCTAATGACTCCCAAATTTCTATCTCCAGCCCTGATCTCTCTTGTGAGCTAAGACTCATTTGTTAAACATAGCATTTTCCATTGGATATCTAATAAGCATTTCAAAATAAGTATATCCCAATAGACTTCCTGGTTCTTACTTTAAATTTCTGCAATCTGCTGCTTCCCTCGCCTTCTTCATCTAAGTAAAGGGCACCGATACCTATCAGGTGTCTTACACCAAACATTTATAAATAAGTCTTCATTCTCCCACTTCCTTCATTCCCAAACCCTATCAATCAACATGCCTTTTTTGTTATGTTTCCAAAAATATATCACCCAACTCTCTTCAATTACACTGCAACACTAAGTCACCAGTCCCAAGTCACCATCATGGTTTGTTTGGATTGCCACCATAGCTGCCTAAATGATTTCCCTGTATCCTTACACATCTCTTTATAACCCAGAGTAATTTTTCCAAAAATTTATATCAGATAATAACAGCTTCTTGCTTAAATACTTCAATATCTTCTAAGTTCACTTAGAATAAAATCCAAACTCTTCTCATTTTCTGAGAGGCCCTCATAATAAGACCTTTGCCTTCTTCTCTCTTTTCTCAATATTCTAGAAATTCTGGATTTCTTTTAGTACCTTGAAAGGGGCATTCTGATTCTTTCCTCTGGGAATTTGAGCTCGGTCTTCCTCCATCTGGATGGTGCTTTCCCAAACTTGTGTGTGTGTGTGTGTGTGTGTGTGTGTGTGTGTGTCTTTTCTTTCCAATGATCTCACTCCAAATGTGACCTCCTAAAAGAGGTCTTTCCCAACTCCATTGTCTAAAGCACAAAACCATCTTCTCCTTTTATGTACCCTAGGTCTCATCACTATTACAGTTCCTTATTCATTTCCTTCAAAGCAGGTAAGATTACATCAAGTGGTCTTGCTCATTATATTCAATAACTGCTGAACTGTCCTCTCCTACATGAATATAAGTTTCTTGAGGACAGGAACCTTGATTATCCTAGAGACAGGCATTTCCTCAGAGCCTAGTACAGTGCATATCATATGGAAACTACCAGATATGTTTTGAATTAATATATCAATGGCCATATTGGGTTTGACCCTTGGGTTCCATGTCTTTGTGTGTAAAATGGGAAGGACAATCCCACTTTGCTAGAACACCAAGGAAATCAAATATACAGAGGCCAGTGTAAATGCTATGGCCCCTTCGGAACACAACAGTAATTATTAATGAGACTTCATTTAATTCCAACCTCCATGTACCTTTTCAATCTTATTTCACTTATCATCATTTCTCTTACTATTGGATTATAAGTACTGCCTGGTTTAACACATAATTGTTTGTATTTTTTGTTAGCTTATGTTATGACTTCCCAAAGGTTATTAAATTCGATAAATGTCAAATGTAGTGGAAAAGATGCTCACTTCTATTATTAATTCTAATTTGTAGCAATAGGATGTAGTGAAAGTACATGGGTTTTTAAATCACATATAACCAGATTTCTGTTCAGGATTCACAAACTTTACTAGTTATGTGAGTTAGGACTCTGACTTAAACTCTCTTATTAAAAGTCTTTTCATTTATAGAATGGAAATAGTTACATATATTTTTTGAATATACTAATAGATGAGTGTTTAATAAGCAGCAGCTGTAGAATTAGTAATAATAGTAAAATAATGATTATAATATCTTATGAACTAGGCTCCAGCAAAGAAACTCCATTTTCAATATAACCATTGCTTTTGGTTCTCTATGTTAAAGTGTCACGACTTCTAGTGCTTTCAAAAAGCTGGTTCCAGAGCATCCAGATGGGGAAAGAAAATAAGTATCTTTGTTCTCTAAGTCACAAAAATATATAGGTGATAAGTACTCTATAGGAAGAGTAAGACTCCAGTGGAAAATATCCCAGCACACAATTTACCTTTCATTCATCATAAAAGCAGGTTCTATGTGGAAAGGGAGACTGCAGTTGCCAAAATTAAGATAATCAAAGATTAAGGCACCAAAGGGCAAGAGAAGCTTTCAATTACCTATTTGTTTGCAACACATCTGTGGAACTTATTCTCTGCAAAATGTTTGGGTTAAAAAAAGAGAAGGGGGCGCCTGAGTGGCACAGCAGTTAAGCGTCTGCCTTCGGCTCAGGGCGTGATCCCGGCGTGTGGGATCGAGTGCCACATCAGGCTCCTCTGCTATGAGCCTGCTTCTTCCTCTCTCACTCCCCCTGCTTGTGTTCCCTCTCTCGCTGGCTGTCTCTGTCTCTGTCGAATAAATAAATAAAATCTTTAAAAAAAAAAAAAAAGAAGGAAATGAAGCAAGAAAGAAAATAGAGAGTGTAGAAGCCACCCATAAATTCTGGAAAGGCAGGGAGGACATATGCATTGTATATAATATATATTTAATATAGCACATCATATTATATCCTCCTCACACACGCAGTGCATTTCTTCATGGAAACTTCTTGAAATAGATCATTTGAATTAAAAAAATTCCATAAAATTTCTCAAAGCATCTGCTCAAGATCCCAGAGTTCATCATCTCATAAAGAGTAAAGATTGGTCAACTTGTGCCATTAGAGTACCATGTCAGGATGTGATCTAACTGCCAGGTCACCCCAGTGAACTTTGGAATCCATAGCACAACTCCTTTTGTCTTGTTTACACTGCATGCCCTTCCCTCAGACCCTATTTCCCTAATCATCCTTGATATATGCTTAATTCTGATTATCTTTTGGGGTCAATGATCCCTATCCTTGCAGTTCTCAGATGTTTTTTCAGAAGAGCACTGATTGCTCTGTATGGGGGAGGGGGCATATTGTGTCACCCATAATTCTCTGTAGCTTTCTTCTTTTCTCTTCTTCCTAGAGCTCATCATTTATGGCCCATGTCCTTCCCAAGCAGTGACAATCTCATTAGAATTGACTCCTGTTGCTACTGTTCTGTCAATTTCAGTGGGAATGCCATCAGCTCAAAGCACGGGTTGACCTGCACCTTCCTCTTTAACTCTAGTCCAACTGGTTGTCAGATAAACATCAAGCAAAGGAGCTTATTATAAAGGCAACACTTTTATCAGTGCTATTTGATTATGTGTGTTCTAATAGAGAAATGACCTACATTTTTACTTCCTAGCAGTGAAACTAATAACTAAATATCTTCCTTATTAGAATATAGCTGCTTTCCACACAAGTAGTCAAAACTACGTAATACAATTTCACAAAGTGATTAACAGTGAAAGTAAAAATTGAAGAGGACCTTTTTTGACCTCCTGTTACAAAGAGAAAGGAGTAGCCCACTTGGACTAGATGAGAGACTTCGGTCCATCTGGTGAAGCAGGAAGTAAAGCTCAAAGAGATCAAAGTTGAGGCTTGCTGTTGCTTTAAAAGTTTTACACATATTGACTATCATCTGCTTCTTTGGGGGATGAAAATGGCAGATCCTTATCTCCAGGCCACTAGAGGAAACCAGGATAAACCAGAATGTAAAAGCGAGCATATTACAATCACTCTGCATCTGTGTGCCAACAGATTGCCTGGATTTCACTCTCAGCTCTTCGCTGAAATCAGAGAGCAGCAAACACAGCAGAAGTTACCCCAGAGCAAATGTGAAAACCAAAACCAGATGTCCTATCTTGTCACAGAGTCGCAATGGATATCAGGAGACTCTTTACTCGCTACTCTGTTTGAAAATTTTGCCTTTTTTTTTTTTTTTCCATCAGAGAGGGGGGTGTTACGTTGCATGAAAGGCAAGAATTCAGAATGGTAGCCACTGGATCCACATCCTGATTCATCTATAATGCACATGCTAATAAAATTGTTACTATGTCTTTCAGACACATTCCTATGTAGAGTTATCATTGTTCGCATCATACTCATGGATAGCAAAGGGTACACAGGCAATTATCTAGTGATGGGAAATTTTCATTGTTAAGGTAAGTTCTAGAAGACCTTTAATTGCCAAAACCTGGGAGATTTTTGGGCTTAGGAAACAACTTTGAAATGATTTAAAGTTAAGAAGTCCATCGGAACTGATTTCCATAGGGCAAACTGACATTTTTTCATCATCAAACTTATTGCAAAATACATTATATCCAGAGGTGATTGTGAAGGTCTTTAAATTTTTCTCCACATGTAGGTGGAATACCCGTGGTTCCTTCATGATAACATCTATTTTTAAAAGGCAGGGACTATTGGGGAGACAAAAATGCAGAAGCTGATAGACTGTTTCTTTTTCCCTCTGAGCCTTGTCTTCAACAGTTAGCCTATCCAAGACTAGCATAATGATAGCTGTCTCTGTTCTAAGATAAATTGTAGCGGTATAATAAATGAGGATGGAGAGCTAGAACAGCCAACCTGATCAAGTTTCTTCCTCATTCAGAAAACTTGCCTGCCAGTGTGTCTGTACTAGGCTAAAAACTGACACAATATTTATCTAACTGAAGGGAAATCCAGGTGGCAGCTATCTGAAATATCCCTCTCCTCAATTACTCTTTTTTTGCATTAATGAAAGAAGGGGGGGGAGACTTTCTGAGATCATGATTCTTCAATGACTGGTTCTTCATATAAGGAAAGGTGAGAATAAATAATTTTGCAGATCCTTCCAACTCATGAGGATACCTCGATCTCGATATGATGCATTGAGTCTGTAGGGTTATTTTGGCAGGATATTCATCTTAGTAGAAGTACACTTTGATGCAAGGAATGCATGATTTAGTTAAGACCTTTGGTGTTGTATTGAGGAGATCTAGTTTCTGGTCCCTGACCCCTGATATCATTCATTCATGTCCACCAAATTCTGCTCCTTCTCCTATACTCTTTCACTCACTGGATAACAGCATCATCCACTAATCTGCCTAAGTCAGAAACCTGAGAATCCTTATTGACTCTTATCTTTACCTTATATTCAAATTCAGTCTAACTCACCAACTTTTGCCAATGCTTGCCCTGAAATACTTAGAACCGTATCCTTCTTTCTATTCCCCCTGCTAATGTCTTAAATCAGCCCTTCAACTTCCCTCACCTTTTTTATAACAATATTCATAATATCCCTATAATTGGCTCTACTCTTTACTTCCATGCCCTTCTGACAGTATAATGCATATTGTCTGCAAATCTTTGTACACACATGTGCTCATGTCAGGAACTCAGCCAAGTTAATTATGCCACATGGGCCTCAGGATTTGATTGTTTGCTTTTCCTTAAGACTATGGAAATATCTATATAAAGTACCTTGATCAACGACTAACTTATAGGAAATGCAAAATAGATATAACTTTTCTCATTATTTCACCTTTTTCACCCATCTTCCCTGAGTGGGTTATATCCTGGTACCTTGCTTAAGAAGTCAAGGTTAGGATGAACCCCCTGTGTTATTTCCATAACATCTACGAAAACCTCTCTCATGGCATTCAACTCACTGAGCTATAATTTAATGTTCTATTCTCCCCAAAGATTATGAGTTCCTGGGATGCTAATGCTTCTCTTTCCACCCTTATGTACACAATGCTTGGCTAAATGTGTTAGTAGGTACTCAACAAATCTTACTTGATATATTCTATCTTACTATACTAAATTGATTAAATCAAGCTCAGATAATGTAACAGTTCGGTCTGTTTTTTTTTTTTAACTGCCAGACGCTTAATAATCTTAAGCACTATTGTCATTATTATTGTTATTATTAAGAATTAGCTTAACTCCTTTCTCCTATTCTTATTCAAGTTTTATGAGAGGAAAAAAATACCAGAAAGGCTTAACTCTAAAAAATGCAAAGACATTTTTTAAATTAACTTTTCTAATACTAATATTTTATACTCTTTTCCTTTTTATTCTATTATTTCATATTGAGATTTCATGTTTGAAATGATGACTTAAAAATCTATTATACTTATTATTACTAAAGACAGATTTGAATCAATAGGCAACACACTAGATTAGGAAAGCAGATTTGTAATTTCTAAAAGAGTTGAACTTGTCATTCAAAAGACACCAGTCAGAAAACAAAAAGACAAGCAAGATAGTGGGGTATATATTTTCATAATCACATATCTGATATGGAATTTGAATAAAAAAGTTATAACTCAATAATAAGGAAATGAACAATTTAAAAATTGGCAAAGGATTTGAATAGACATTTTACTAAAGGAGACATGTGAACAGCTAATAGGCAAATTTAAAAAAACTCTCAACATCTTTAGTAATTAGGGAACTAGGAATTAAAGCCACAAGAAGACACCACAGCATACCTTCTAACAAAAAAGACAGATAATAGCCAGTGTTGATAAGGGTATGGAGAAACTGGAATCCTCATTCATTGCTGAAAGGAATGTAAATGGTAAAGCTGTTTTAGAAAATAGCTCACCACTTACAGGGTTAAATATAAACTTAGTATGTGACCTAGAATTCCACTCTTAAGGATCTGTCCGAAAGAAATGAAAATATGTGTTTATACAAAAAAAAGCTACCCAAAAGTCACAGCAGCATCATTCAAAATAGCCAAAGGTAGAAACAATCCAAACAAAGACTATCTCTTGAAAAATTGATAAATAAAATGGTATAATCATACAATGGAATAACATTGAGCAATAGGATGAAATGAACCACTGATAATGTAGTACAACAGGGATGGACTCCGAAAATATTACAGTAAAAGAAAACCAGATGCGAAGACTATATACTATATGATTCTATTTACACTGAAATGCACAGAAAAGGCAAGTTTATAGATACAGCACAGATCAGCGTTTGCCTAGGATTGAGGGTAGGAGTAGGGAATAACTGCAAAAGGCGTAAGGGAAATTTTGGGGGGATAATTAAAATATTTTACAACTGGAATTTGGTAATAGTTCCACGGCTCTATAATTTTATTTAAAATCATGATATTGTATATTTCCAATTTATGAAACTTACGGAATTATATTTCAATAAAGCTGTTAAAAGTTCAGTTTTTGTATAAAATTAAAAAAATAAAAATAGATTAAAATGAAAACTAATGAAATTAAAAATGAAAATTAAAAAATGATGGTAGAAAGTTCCCTTGATTACTTCCCAAACAGACTTTGCTTCATATGTAAAATAGGTAGCAAGATAAGACAACTTACAAAAATCTATCATCCCAAATCTCTAGATTCATCTTTCCACTACTAAAAATCTGCACATTTAAATATTCACTCCAACCAAGCTTTGTTTTTCTAACCATTCTATTAGTACTCATTTAAATTCATGAATGTTTGAGGCATCATTCATCATGCTAATAGTCTTTTTAATCAAAATATCTAATACATATTTCTAAATAAGACTGCCAGTCAAAATATTACATTATTAGAAATGCCGACACATCTCCACGGGTGGAGACCCAGAGTCTATTGCGCCTAGTCAAAAGTTGAATTGAATTCACTCTTTCTTGCTAATGCCGTCTAACTACTTACATGCTCGGCCGCAAGAGAACTAGTAAAGATAAGTATGCCCTCTCACCACATATGTACTAATATAAACATTGCCCTCACTTATTGCCCCACTGTTTGATCAGGTCACTGCTCTTTCACGGTGAGTTGGTCTTTGCTTTTAAGTGGCTATGACTGAGAAGATAATGGCATTTCAGATTGTGAGAGAAGGAAACTGATATTTATCTGGCACCTGCTAAGGACTAGACATTCTACAGGTGCTTCCACATACAGTACATCACTTAATCTTAATAAAAACTCTGAGCTTGATTTTAAAATTTCCTGTTGATATGCAGAAAAAAATGAGACTTAAAGAAGTTAACTAAATTATTCAAGTTTGCCAAGTAGTTTCTTGGAGCACTTGGATTAAAACCTCCCTTTATTAAAAGAACAGTGGCTCTCACTGTGCCAAGCCACCAAGATATAGATGATTCATATGCAATCGAGGAAGAATCCTCCATCACTTCATCTCTTAAAGGAGACCACCCAGACTCAGGTTCTTTAGAATTACCCATGGAGTCTGTGCTTAGCCAAATGGGAATAAATGGAAATATCACTCAGAAAAAAACAAAATGGCTGTCACTGTTTCAAGCCACCAAGGTACGGATGATTAATATATGCCCGTTTCCCTTCTCCCTGTCAAATTACATTCTGCCATCTCAAGCGGACATCCAAACTCACTCTATCTTCTCTGAAACACAACTTGGCATTCACAGCAAGAACTCAATCATTCGCTGGCCATAATAATAAGGTAAAAGTCACTTTAAATAATTAGTGCTACTCGTGGGGTGCCTGGGTGGCTCAGCTGGTTGAGCGACAGACGCTTGATTTCAGCTCAGGTTATGATCTCTGGGTCCTGGGATCAAGCCCTGCCTCAGACTCTGTGGAGCACAGAACCTGCTCAAGAGTCTCTTTCTCTACCTCTGCTCTCCCCCTCCCGCAGCTCCTGCAGGCGCATCCCTGCACGATTGCTCTCTTTCCCTCAAATAAATAAAACTTTAAAATTAATAATAATTAGTGCTATTCAGTATAATGTAAACTCATCCTCAAGGGCGCAAAAGCTGAAGCGTATGTCATCACACATCGATGGCTTTAGCCTGGCCTTCATTTTTCCTACCTCTCTTTCTTTTAAAGAAGAGTAGCAGATCAATAGAGAGGAGTGTTTCCTTTCCCTCCTGACACAAGCCACATCCTGTCCCTGTTATAGAGTCTGCCAGAGTCCACTCAACTTTGACACGTGTTGAATGGAAGCCAGGGAGCCAGGAAAAGCTAAAAGATTTCTGGAATGAAAGAAGTCAATTGCACATGTTTATATGTTTGTTTTGGTGTGTGCATTTGTAAGAAAAAGAAGAAAAAAAATTTAAAACAGCACGTTTTCTTTTTCTTTCACTTTGTGTATCTCCATATTTTGAAATTCTTTGGGCCTCACATATATTCAATGGGTACAGGAGAATAAAATAAGAAAATGGCTGGGTTTATGAAGATTTCTTTCTCTGTGGCACACCCTTACTTACAGTATCCACAGGCACAAAACCAGGACCAGATTTATAAAGGGGAGAGTGATTTTTCCCTCCCAGGTAGAACTAACTGCTTGTTAAAGAGCAAATCATTCCTTTCTGTTTAGCCAGATTGCTATCTCTCAATTGCTTACTAAATCATGGAAATTGAACTTTCTTCCTGCAGATACAATTCTTCTTTGCAGTCAATATGTAGTCAATGCATGTTAATACAGTCAAGCTATTCCTTTCTCCTCCCTCTCTACCCCAAGCCCCATTAATAATGGCAATAACAGCAACATTTGACATTTATACAGCCTGAAGGATTCCAAAAAGATTTCACCAATTACTGTGAATAGAGTTCTGATGAGCTGCAGCTACTTTTAAGGCAGGACGATAATAGGCAGAAGCACAAAGTTGCAATGAGGGAGATTCTGCCCAAGGGTATGTAGCAGATGCCCCCTCTTTAAAAAAATTGCAAAATATCACTCACACCCACATAGAAAAATCAGATCTTTTGCTTTTAAAACATCTAAAATATATCACTCCAATGGTATTGAACGGGCCAGCTGAAATGAGACATTAAAAAGGCTGGAACTTCCCACTTCAAGCTTATTTCCCGTGGTTTTCTATATCTGAGATGATTATTAACCTCAGGATGGCCTTTCATACCAATTGGAAGAATGGAGCCATGACAACTCAAATTGTCCAATGTTTTAAAAATTCCCATGTATTCTTATAGACTTTTAGGGGCTGGCTCAGGTTCAGGACAACATTTGAACTTGGAGGATTTCAAACCATTAGTTAAAATATTCCTGTATGGACAGAGAACAAGAATTTCAAGATTTAATCTGCCTTTATTAGAAACAAAACAGAGCGGGGCGTCTGAGTGGCTCTGTCGGTTAAGTTTCTGCCTTCAGCTCAGGTCATGATCCCAGGGCCCTGGGATCCAGCCCTGCATTGGGCTCCCTGCTCAGCGGGGAGGCTGCTTCTATCCTCTGTCTCTCCCTCTGCCGCTCCCCCAGCCTGTGCTCTCTCTTTCTCTCTTTCTCAAATAAATAAATAAAATCTTTAAAGAAAATAGCAAAACTAATGGCAGAAACAAAAACTTTCACGAGATCTGAAGACTGATACTCTCTTTAGAAGCTGTACTTCAGTAAAAATTTATGTAATGTGTTCAGATAACTTGATCATTCAGAGAAAGCTAAGAACACAATCTGTAATAATGTATGCAATAAAGTCAACATCTCTTGACTTAAAAGCAATATCTTAAAAGCAGGGACTTACTCAGGCCCCACAAAAACCCAGTTCCGCTATAATACAAGTGCTTACTGGCTGCAGGAATTTGAATATTCATTTAAGCATGTCTGGGAGACTAGTTGCTGAAACTATTTGTTTAAATCCATTCTAGGCTGATGAATGGATTTTCTTTTTTTCATCTTGGATTGCAAAACAGGGGTCTGTGCTAATTTATGTTCCCTAAGGAAGCCGAAGGCTTTTGCTGTGAGGGGAGTCACGTGTTCAGAGGTCCCAGGCAGGTACTGTTGTCCGTTATTACCCATACCTGTGAGAAATCAGACAAGGTGTATACACAGGCAGAAGAGTAAAGGGAAAAATGGAAAGTTCTTTTGGAGCCCGAAGCCAGAAGCAAAGATAAAAATCTTTGTGATCTTCTGGATCGATATACATGAACCCTTTAAGGTTAACTAAGACTTAATACTAGTAAAATCTGCATAATACAGTTATAAATCCACATCTACATGTAAATTCCAGTTCATGGTTCCCCAGAGAGAATGGAGAATTTGTAAAGTAAAGAATTGCTGATAAATAATCTGAGGACATTTTAGACTGGAAATATTAATTACCTGGATTTTTCTTTCTTTCTTCCTTTTTTTTTTTTTTTCTCCTGTTTTTGGTGCAATGACGTGTGTGTGTGTGTGTGCATGTCATGAAATATCACATAATTAATTATCCCAATTCCAGAGAACATACTCTATAGGTTGTCACATTTCATTATCAAGTGAGTAAAGTAAGTACCATATATGAAGGATTAAGTAAGGTAAGATAGATCACCTCTCTGATGAGGAGGCATGATCTTTTCCAGGGAAGATGTACTGGTGCTCATCAAAGATAAAAAGCACCACATTCCCTTTTTAGAGTTCCCCAAAATTTACAAGTGCATCAATGTAGCAGATTTATTCATTGATAAATGCTCCTAAAAGCAATGCCTAAGACAAAAATTACATATAGCCAAAATTATGCTCAAATTTTCATGTGTCCATTTCTTTATTTTGTGTATATGCACACAAACATACAAATACACATCCTCTTTAAAAAAGGATGAAATATGTGCTGTGTAAATGTAGATAGTATCCACAAACATATATATATATATATATACACACACACACATACACATACGTAAATACCACATCATTTTCTTGATTTGACCATATGGATTAGGCCATTTAAATTATTTTTCCTAATGGAGTGAAAAGAAGTGAATTTCACTAGGATGATGCAGCCATATAATGCAAAAGACTATCTTAACTATTTTTCTGATTTCTATGAAGAATATGTTCAAGTTTGCTAACGTAAAGAATATTCCGAAGTCTCCAGGCTAATGGAAACATGCATTGATATGCTTTGTGAACAAATTCTTCCTAGTTATTTAAACAATCTGAAGTTTTGAGCTATGCTTTAAACTCAGATAGATATACATTTTTCAGCTCTATACTGAATGAAAATGTTCAGGTTTTTAGCATTAAATGGTTTGGATACAGAAAAAAAGTATGCAAATGAATGCTGCCATATTTTAAACTTAGAAAATTACTGATAGGAAAAAATGCCATAAAAAGCTTAGTTCCTGTTCTGGCTCTGCCACTACCTACTTATGTAGCCCACGGCAAGTTATCTATACCCTCCGGAGTTGCATTTCTTCATCAGTAAAATTAATGGTTTGGACTAGACAGTCGGTCTTAAAACTACTTGTGAAATATTACTAAAAGTCTTAGGATGACAAAGCCCCTATTCTTCCTATTCTCCACTGCCGTCTGCCACCAAAACTACCTAGCCCATAAATCTAAATATTTACAAAACTACACCAGGATAGTTATTAAAACTATTTATTTTCTAACACATAAGTCATTTTTTACTCAACACATTTTTAATTTTTTTTCTGGCCATATCCTGGTTTCTAAATATAATAACACATAGGCAAAAATTTTGATTGGAATTCAATACTTCCTGCCATTTCATTCTCCTACCTGAAGTCTCAGTCCTGTTTACATCATAACTGGTTTCTATAGAAATGAGTATGTCATTGCAAACAAGGTATCTGAATTCTGCTTTGAGGGAAATATTGTTAATGGAAAATGAAATGAAAAGTGGTACAACACACAGAACATACTTGGGCATCACTATGATATTGAGGGTGGAAACTCCTTCAGATCATGAAGTCATACCAATATTTAAGTAGTATGGACAGATAACCATAAAGCAAATTGAAACTCTGGATCAATTCTTATTCTTGTCTCAGAGATGGAAAGGTTTGCAGCCCCTGGAACTGCAGAGCAGAAACATTCTGGAATGCTTTTGCAGAGCAACATATGGTCACAGAGCTGCTTAGAAATATTAGTAATTTCTTTGGCAATACAGTAACTCAAAGACTATTGCTACAGATTTGTTCCTGAATATAGCTAAAAGCTGTTCAAATTACTTTGTTGGATGATATTTAACACCAAGCGTTTTGGAAAATTGTGTAAAAAATCCAAAGAATATTTGTTCTGCCAAAACTAAGGCCATTTGAAGCAATATTGTCCAAGTTCAGATGTGTGCTATAGAAAGTTAAAAAACAAAAAAAGTCCATTCTGGCCATTGATCTGGCCATCAAATCATTAATCATTCTCCATATAATCAAAAAACATACATTGATACTGAGCCCAAGATCTATTAACCTCTGTGCCAGGTGCTGGGCTATAAAAACAAAAATGGTGTAATCTCTATGCACAAGATACCATTCCATATTACAATTATACATACAGATAAACTAATAATACAGACACAGTAAGAAGCTTTTAAGGGGTACCCACACATGACTTAAAGACACTAAAAATTATTGCCTCTGGAAATGTGTGCGTCAAGTCTAATTCAAAGAAGACTTGACAGAAAAAGTAACAGTTGAGCAGGATCCTAAGGGATGAATAGGTGTTTGCCAGCAAGACAAACAGCAGAATAATTTGCATGTTTAGGGGTTTTAAGGTATAAAAACAAGCATTGGCCTTTCAGAACCACAGTGTGACTGGACTATTAAGAGAGAAAATGGCCTACATGCTTTTGGTAGACTGAGTGGCTTTTCATGAAAAGATAAGTATACATATTCATTAACAGATCTGAATGTGGATGATATAAAATAATGTGTCAAAAATGTTAGGGACAGCTAGGTAGAGTTTTTTTTCCCAACCTTCCATTGCTCTGTTGATACATGTAACACCAATTGGTATCTCATGTGTCCCCATACTTGCCTTAGATGCTGAACAAAGCTGCAGTGAAAGCAATCAACTCCTGACTGTCCCTGATGTCCAAAGTCCTGCCAAGGGCAGATTTCCCCTCTCCTATCACTGTTTCAAGTTTTCTTGGAAGAGAAATTGCTCACACTGAACCAAGACTTAGTGCCCAAGGCCAATTTTGAATGGTAGCCCTCTAGCGCTAATGAGATCATACACTGAGTTCATTAGTAAGCACTTTAGTGAGAAAGAGGAAGGATGGAAGGATGGATGGAAGGAAGGAAGGAAGGAAGGAAGGAAGGAAGGAAGGAAGGAAGGAAGGAAAAGAGGGAGGGAGGAAGAAAATACAAATCAAATCAGTATAAAATAAAAGGGAGCTATGATAACTCATGTATGAAGGACTCATACTCGGGCAGGGTCCAGACACTGATTGATACAGGAATCTCCCTTCACCCTTCATATTAACATACAAAATATGAGGCTTCATAGGGCCTGAATTGTGTTCCCTCAAAATTCATATATTGAAGTCTTAACCCCAATATGAAAGTATTTGGAAATCAAGTTTCGGGGAGGTAATTAGGTTTAGATAAATTCAAGGGGCAAGACCCTCAACACGAGATTAGTGTCCATAAGAGATTGCAGAGCTCACTCCAGCTCTCTCTCAGCCAAGTAAGGACACAGACAGATGGCAGCGGTCTGCAAGTCAGGAAAAGAGCTCTTGGGAAAAACCACTAATGCTGGCATCTTAATTTTAGACTTCCAGCCTCCAGAACTGTGAGAAAATAAAGTTATGCTGTTTAAGCCCCCCATCTATGGCATAAGACAAGGTGGATTTATCTTGCTTTGTAAGCTGGTCACCAATAGCAACTTGATCTATATCTATTCTCAGTTACATAACTAACTTTCATGGCCCAAGAACAAGACATTTCTTTTCCCAATACCCCCAAACCCCTGAATCAGTCTACGGCAAAGAGGATGAAATTATCATGGTTGATGTCAATTTATCTGCTGCCATGAAATGGCTGTTGAGAAATGAATCACAGTGTCTAACTGAAGAATCAAGAGAAACTTGTTGCTATCACCAATACTGCCACAAACAGTATTTTCATGTTACTCTGTTAGTGGAAACTTCAATACTAATTCTCTTTTCTGGTGGCTCTTCAGAGGTCAGATATCCCATCCTGGGCAATGGTGGTAGTAATAGAAATGCCTAAGGAATGCACGACTCGGCAAGCTTGCATCTGGAATCTTATATCTCACGCACAGTGACTTTTTCTTGGGTTCTAAGTAATAATATCTAAGTGTACAATGAATATTTATAATATTAATTTTGCTGTCTGGAGCACCTGGGTGGTGCATTCAGTTAAGCAACTGACTCTTGGTTTCAGCTCAGGTTGTGATCCCAGGGCCTGAGATGGAGCCATGCATCGGACTCCATGCTCAGCATGGAGTCTGCCTGAGTTTCTCTCTCCCTCTCCTCCTCCCACTTATGCTCTCTCTCTCTCTCCCTAAAGTAAATAAATCTTTTTAAAAATATATTATTTCTGCTTTCTGATAAATGCATAAAAGGTAAAACTGAATCTCATAATCCTCCAGTAGAAGAGAGAAAGATTCAAATATTTGTATTATAATCTAATCTCTTAATAACTAAGTAGGAATTAGATGAGGTTTTGAAATAGACCCACTCAAAGTTCCCCAAGCAGACATAACTGGTGCAGCTGACTTCCTGCCCCTCATATCCAGGACACATAGGCTGAAACAGTTCTTTGTTATTAGAATAAAATAACCAATAAGTAATTAGATTTTAAATCTTAAATTCATAATTAAATATAAAACTTAATATTGAAATTATAAAATAAACATAACTAAAATTATATGGTCATAAAACATAATTGACCCTTGAACAACATGGGGATTAGGGACACTGACTCCTGTGTAATCAAAATCCATGTATAACTTTTGACTCCCAAAAGTTTAACTACTGATAGCCCACTATTGAACAGAAGCCTTACTGATAACATGAACAGTTGATTAACACATATTTTGTATGGTGTATGTATTATATACCATATTCTTACAATAAAGTAAACTGGTAAAAAGAAAATGTTATGAAGAAAATCAAGAGGAAGAGAAAATACATTTACAGTATTATACTATATTTATTGAAAAAAATCCATGCAGTGGACCCATAAGCAGTTCAAATCCATGTTAAGGGTCAACCATATATAAGCAAAGATTTTAAATTATTAAAAATATAAATTTAAAGTATCAAAAGTAACAGGTTAATATCTAGAATTGCTGTAGTATTCCTGCTTGGCCATTATAACTAAACAAATTTAAAATAAACACTTCTTAATATGCCAAGACTCTGTTCCAGGCACTGGAGATATAATAGTTACTACCACAAATCAGAAGAACACAGAACTATCATGTTTCATTAAGAAATACCACAATTGGGATCCCAAAATCATGGACAGAATTGAGAGGGGCTTGAGGATACCTACTACAATCTCGGTTAACAATGAAGACCAGTCTGGTAAGTCAAAGGGAAGTCAGTAAAAACTTAGACTGGAATCTGATTCTTCTGTTTCCTTATCAAACTTTTTTTTTCTTTCTTTCTTTCTTTTTTTTTTTTTTACTTCTGGCACAACATATTGAAAGAAAAACTATTTTTTGATGGGGTACATTTCTAATTTATAAAATATTGATAAAACTTTACCAAAATATTGAAAATATCAAAACAAAATTAGATTTGATTTAAATACAACTATCAAAGGACCTAGGAAGAGGCAATACATAGGAAGTAGAACAACTTATCACGTAGAAAAAGGGACTATCTATAATTATTCATGTTAAAATAATGTGAATTCACTTATTTTGAACATATTTTAAGGTGGTGTATTTTGGCTATGATTGTGATAACAGGTAATGTAACATAAGCATGTGAAGGCTTCACAGACCTTGGCATATTTTGTATCCTTGTAAAATGTTAACATATACCATTAATCTTTAAAATTCTATTGACCTTTTTATTTCAATTAAAGCTGTGTAAAACTCATTTCATGGGTGTGGTTATAACATTAGATGATATTTAGAAAGGCATAGCAGATCTTGGCTTGATACTTTTCTAAATTCGCTGTAAAGGAAATTTACCAATCTCAGGCTCAGAATTTTTCTTTGACTTGCCTTCTCAGATAAAATCTCTGCTGGGCATTATTAGCAAAATGGGAATTATTTACAGATATATGGAAGGTTCTAAACCAGAGCTACTTAATGAAAATATAATGGGAGACGTGTACACAATTCTAAATTTTCTAGTAGTAACATTAATAAAAAACAGGTGAAATTATTTTTATTTAGACAAAACTATCTAAAATATTATCAACCTAAAAACCAACATAAAAATATCAGTAAGATATTTTAAATTATTTCTGTTTCATATTAGAACTTTGAGCTCTGGAATACATCTATCCTACAGGACATCCCAAATTGGGCAGCCTCATTTCAGGCACTCAGTGGCCACGTATGTGTATAGGCTTCCATAATGATCAGCAAAGTTATAAACTGTTCATATCCTTTATGGTTCCTGAAAATATAACATTTTTTTTAAAAAGATTTATTTATTTATTTATTTATTTATTTATTTATTTATTTATTTATTTATGTATTTATTTGAGAGAGAGAGAGAGAGAGCACAAGCAGGGGGAGGGGCAGAGGGAGAGAATGAGAGAAAGAAGCAGACTCTCTGCTGAGTGTGGAGCCTGATGAGGGGCTTGATCCCAGGAGTCTGGGATCATGACCTGAGCTGAAATCAAGACTTGGAAGCTAAACAAACTGAGCCACCCAGGTGACTCAAAAATATAACAATTTTTAAATGATTGTCTTCCAAACAATGTTTAAAAATGTTTAACCAAATAAATGTGTATATACTGAATTTCTAGAAACAATTATTGAAATGTGTATGAGTAGTTTTGTATTTGTGCATGTGCATGAGAGAGAGAGGAGAGAGAGGGGAGACGACTGCTAATCAAGAAAGCTAAGAACTGACATAGGCTGTTTTACGTAGACTGCAGAATGAATGACTACAGAAACAATTTCATCTCTATTGATATGTACTTGATATCTTCTTCTGTCATATACAGGAGTTGGTCTAAATAACTCTAAGATCACTCTCTACCTTATAGTGTTTTATGAAAACTGTTATATATGTATGTCCATGTGCTACGTGTGTGCTCTACGTATCATGAGCAGATCACAACTGCAAAATTGCGACACACTATCACAGTAATGTGTAAGATGAAAAATAATCCAGGACAAAATTACAAATATATATTTTAATATTATCTATGATAAAATTATAGAGATCTAAAGCTAGGAAAATAATGTACTTAATACTAATCTAACAAGTAATATATTCTATATCCCCTTGAACTCTAGTATACTTCCAGGAGTGGATGAGAAGGAAGAGAGTTATAATTGGCACACTGGAAATTAGGTACATTGTAGGGCCCACCCATGGGCAAATATCTCATATATGTACACCATTTATCATATATACCATGCATTCAAAAAATTAAAGTAAATGACTATACATAAGCTTTTTGGTACTGAGATAGCTTAATGGATGCGGGTTGCTACATGAAGCTGTCATTCCTGTCCTGTCCTTCACAACCCCTGAAGATCATTCAAATGAACAAGGTTCGTGGAAATAAAAATCAAGTGAATTCAGACATTTAGTAAACCACAGTGCCATAGCTTTGCTCCCAATATGTCTGTTTTAACATTAATATTCCATTTTAGGTCTTGTGGATTTGGATTCTAGACTGAGAAAGAGGCTCAACGAAACACATGCAAAGAAAACAAAGCAAAATGACAACAACAGTAACAAGGAAAATGAGTAGCACAGCCTAGGATTCTGGAATATGAATAAGTATACACAATTTCTAATTCTATTCTCAAAACTTTGGTTACTTGATTAGAAGTGGTATAAGGTGTCTCAAAACAGTAAAACTACAGTTTTCAGTAGGAATAGTTCTATATAGAAAATATTGAAATTCAAAGGAAGCATAAACATAGAATTCATTTAGCTCAACCACCATCCCAATATTTTTATCCCTGATATAGCAATGCTCCTCAAACCATCAAGGCCAACTTATTTTTCCCCTTATTGCAGACTGACACATAAAATATTATAAAAAGGAATTACTAAGGAAATAAGAAAAAAAGATACACAAAATAAAAGACTACATGTTTTATTACTAGATTCAAAAGACAAAATTGATCAAATTGTTGTAAAATTTCTGAACACCTACATTCAATTTCTGTGCTTATAATTTTAGGGACTGATGTTAAGTTCACAGACTGTCACTGGTACTTGGTCCAGACTTTATTGACCAGTGTAACTCTAAACTATCTCTCTGAATATATGTTGTCCTTAATGCCATACACAATCCTTACAGAGACAGGGAACTCACTAAGAACAAAGAACTCTTGATTTTAGAAATCTACTTATTAGAAAACAAGCCATTAACCTGGAAGTTCCAGAAAATGCAAAATAAAACACGAAACGTAAATGAAAGTTATAGATACAGAAAGGCATAAAAGATAAAGCAAGACATACAAATATTAGTATTTGAAGATTACATGGTTATATATTTAGAAAATACCAAAGAATTCACTGTAAAATATAAGAGAAATATTAGTATGTTGGCTAGATTAAATCATAAAACATCAATAGCTTTCCCTTATATCAGCAATAAGCAGTAAAAATATAATGGCAGTTAAATTTGCCAGTGTGTGTTCTTACTACATTTCATCTTGTTAGATTCGGTCCATTGCTCCCTTTGGTAAAGATATTTTTGGATCTTAAATTTGTCATCCAACATATTTCATATTCATAGCACTTCATTTGCAACATTGGTAAGTGTGTCTCTACAATTTAATTCCAGTCATTGTATGTTCAAAAAGAAAAGAAAAAAAGTGGAACAATCTAAAAAGGAAAGAGTTACCACAAAAATAGCACACTTGGGGACCCAGTGTCACATGACTTGCTAGTTAGTTCTTTAATGATTACACAGAGTTCTGGCTTCTGGGGCACACATTTGCACTCTCAGCCTAGCCAACCTTCTCTCAAATGCAGGTCTCCACTACATGAGGGTAAATGAATCTATGCCATCCTGGTTTCATCACTGAGGAAAAGGATTCAATCTCATGACCTAGGAAGGGAAAGCTTCGTATGAAAAAGCAGATGGTCCACTTTTATAGTACAAATTACATTTGCCCTAAGTCCTGTCTCATTATGTGGGAGCAGGTCAAGCACATACAGAGAGCTACTAGGTGTATCATATGCTCTGAAATTATATATCAGTAATAAAATCTGTATGAAAGGAAGGTTCTAGAATTGATTCTATGCACTATTTGGGGAACATCAAAGACTTAAAAGTACTGCTTCATGCTCTCCTCTATAGGTCAAATTTTCCTCATCCTATAGAAATCCATTTCCGATTTCTAGGAAAACTTGCTTTGTAACACAACCCTCAGGGTAGGGATGTGTATTATAGTTGTTAAAAAATGATAATGAAACTATTTCAAAATCACTGACTTTATATTCAGACCAAAAATGGACTCTCAGCTCCAATGTTTACCAGCCATATATCCTAGGGCAAATTATTTATTCTCTCTGAGCTTTACCTCCCTCTGTTCTAAGATAAGTAGAATAATACCTAACTTATAGGGTGACTGTAAGGATTACATGAGATAAACTATTCAAAGGTCTTCATAAATGGCCATTATTTGTTATTATCTCATCCACCAACATCATCTGTATTATGTCATCTCTATCTCTCCATTTCCCTGTCATCACAGGACAACCATGGCTTCATATTTTGACATCTCACTAACTGTGTGAGCTGGAATAAATCCTTTGATTTTTCTCACTTCCATTTTCTAAAATTTTAAAGAAGGGAGTTGAGGTAGATTTACATATACATTTTTTAGTATAAAAATGAGATCCTCTCTTCAATAGGCATACATTTAGTTGTACTTAATTGATAGATTCACCTGTATGTTTCGGAATTCATAGTCCTATGTTTTGATGCCTACTCATCAGTCTAGGCAGGAATGACCTAAAGTCAAGTGACCACTCTGCCAGTTGTTTCACAGATTTATTTTGGGCCCCAAATTTTATTCCCATAGTTACACAAAATCAATCTTTACTATATTATGATGTTCACGAAATTTGGGAATGCTTATTTAGACATTACTGATTATATTTCATACCTCGTGTAAGTCATGCAGGAACCACTCCTTCCATAGATGTAGCAATTCCGTTTATTATTATGGGAAGGACAACAGCCAAAGTCAAAGAAATGCTTTTACCTATTTGATAACCAAACAAATTAGCATATTGTGAAGGTGATCATAACTCCTGAAATCCCTAACATTTAAGCAGGAAAATTGACCAATGATTGTTAAACACATACACACACTCATGTACATAGTTGTTCATTTGCTCTTTTGGAAAGAATGTATTTTAGACTTGTAAGTAAAAAAACCCAATGCTATTGAAAATGATACCTTTTAATTAAATACATCTACTAGTGCCAAAATAACCTCAAACATTGGCTGCTTTTAGGATTTACTGTGAAAAGGACACTGCAAAGGTAGATACCCCTGCACATATTTTCAGTGTCATTTTTCTGTGGGTTCCAAATGAACTAGAAAGTCCACTTCCTTGGGTGGGGGATGGGCTAAGTGCATCATGGGGACTAGGGAGGGTACTTGTGATGAGCACTAGGTGTTATATGTAAGTCATGAATCACTCAATTCCACCCCTGAAACCAATTTTACCATATGTGTTAACTAACTAGAATTCAAATAAAAACTTAAAAAAAAAAAAAAAAAGAAAAAAACCCTCTACTTCTTTTGACATTCAAATCTTTTCTCAATGACTAGTAGTTCTAGAATTCTAAAATGGAATTGGGAGAGAGAAGTATTTTCACATGTTTTTATTTTCTTGTTTTCAAAAAGGTTTTCAGATGGCTTTGGTTAATTGAAACAACTGTTGAAAATTTACTTGGCATTTTTAATTTTCTCAATATTTTCAACCCTGATGAAAATGTTTTGTCTCTCAGAATATTTCCTTCTGGGATCTGGCCACTCAACTCATGAAAAATGTATATTCAAAATTGCATCTGATCTATTCATCCATCTAGGTAGTTACCACCTGGACTCTGCTGAGACAAACATTCCCAGTTTTCTCAATTTTCCCTTCATGTAAGCTAGCTTGGGAATGAATATGTCTTACTTTTTCCAGATCTGCTATACATACAAGGTCTGCTCTACTGGTTCAAGAAGTTTGTTTGTTTGTTTATATAAGATAGACATACAACTGAAGTCATATGAGTAGCAGTAACTGACCCAAGCACTTATAGGGTTTTATGTCTTGTCATTTTTGGAATTTCTCATTTCAAATGTTTGACTCTGGAAATACATAGAAAGAAATAATGTCAGTGAACATTCCCAGAAGTTATTTATGCTTATAAACTATTGTATGCATTACAAAAGAATAAGTGCCTCTTCCTTAATCCAATCACCTCTTCATTAATGATCAGAAGGAATCTATCTTTTCTCCAGATTCAAGGGAGGAAATAGGAATGAGGACATACTGAAAGTTGACTTAAATAGTCCCCAAAATATATATTCCTAGAAAAGGGTAAATGAGTAGGAGAGATGATCAACTGTGCTACATTTGCATGTAATATGATTTTTCAGCATTTTCTTCTATCATCCCTGCCAAATACACAAGTGCAGCACTACCTCTAAATTTTGCTAGGTTTTCCACATATTTTCTACTAAAGTTTCTCTACTGTATGTCCAACTTCCAAAGTAAGACATTATTTGCTATAATCACTCATCACCTATTTCAAACCCCACTGAACCTAGAAGTAAGACATGGCATGATTTAAGATGAAATGAACTGTCCAAGAGGCAGCAAGCAATTGAATTTCCTAAGAAGGGTATTCATTATTCTTGACTCCCTTATGGCTATTAGCTGTCTGGAGGTAGAAAGGATCCTTCCTGTTAATTGATCTCTAAAACTGTTGAAGACTAAAACAGTAACTTATAGGGTTAGTGCCTTCCCAGGTAGAATAAGGGAAGGATGGACACATGCCCACTGCTGAAGAAAAAGATATTCTGTTTATGGTGTCTTATTCTCTAACTCTCTTAAAAATGATTTCAGTACCAAATTGAAAAGTTTGAAACATCTAGAAAAAAAATCATGACTGGTATCTCACACAGTTGAGAAATAGAGAAATATCCTGATACACTAAAACAAATACACTGTGATTCATTTTTCTCTCTCCCAAACCGATAGTCCCTATATCAGTAAATAGTAATTTTCTTCTCTCAAGGAGCTTAGGCAAAATAACATCAACAAGTAATAATCACAAAAACTTTTCTTCTATTTTACATCCCACATCAAGTCCATCAGTGAGACTAGTTATCTCTATACTCAAGCACATTGAGAGACTGAATGAAATATAACAATTCAATACTTATTTTGAAATAATTCAAAAATGAATTAATATTTAAACTGAAAATAGCTAAAAAGTGATATAAAATTGTTAAAACTTACTATTTAGTATAAGTCACTGGTATCCACAAAAGCTATTTTGATATTTTTATGTAACAGGCATAAAATAAGAATAAAAAGTAACTGATTCGGGGGGGGGGGAGGAAGAATATAAAAACACTTTACACAGAAACTAAATTGAATTTCCAAAGAGTGCCTAAAACCTAAAATGTATGTACCTATGTCACCTCTATCAACGCTTAAATGCAGAAAGTGACAAAACCCTAGCGATATTATAGTGACAATAATCAACACAATAGTATTAAGACATCAAACTTTCTTATAAAAGCAAAACAAATTTAAATATTTATCAAAAGATAGATGCACACTGATATTGTGTTTCCATTTATTACTCAGTACAGCTCCCAAACCACCAGACTTCATCCTACCAATGTTATTTCTATTTCTTTATTTTACTACCAGGCATTTGATTGTATAATCTACTCCAACTCCCCCTCCTTTAACTACAAAACTAGTTTTTCAGCATTCTTGTAAATCTGCATTGAAAGGGATGAATATGAGAAGCCGATTGTAGAGTTGTGCCTAATGAATTTTTGCAATAAATGAAATAGTTGAAAATACAAATAACATAAAAATTGTGAATAACATTGAGTTGAAAATAGTAAACACCATTAGAGGTAACACTAATCCATTTACCATCTGGTGATATATCACTGTTTCTGATTTCCTTGAACTGGTAAATAAATTTTGATCGTTTGCTATTTCTCGTTTTAGTCAAATCAAATTTCTCTTCTTTTGAGTTAGGTTTTGACTTAGAAACCAAAGATTACAAAGTTTTAGAAAGAACTCACTTTAAGTTAAGGCTTTATAAATAAAGAAGAGTGAGGAGAAAAGAAAAAAATCGGATATGTTTTGGGGAGATTTCTTAATATTAGTGACTTTGTTTACATTCATCCTCTGGGAATCAAACAGACTTTTTCATCTCTTCTATTTACCATTTCAATCAAATTCTCTTCTCCTTATTAGAATTAATGGATAAGAAAAGGCCGCATACAACATTCCCACCTTCACAGGAACAGGTAGTTTGTTCTGTTTACATGGATTACGTATGGGAGTCATCTGAACTTAGAAAATATAATAATAAAATATATTAAAGATCAACATGGTTTTAAAGTAAATATTCATTACATCTACATCACCCTATATGTTTAAAATATTATTTCTGAATTTTTAAATGTTTTCTAGTTGAATTTTGAACCCAGTTTGTCTATTTTAACAGAAGGAAATAGAATAATATTTCTAATCTCTAAATCAAAATCAGTATACCCACTGTGTATGGAATTTATGGTACAGTTTATATAATTTTTTGTATCAGTCCTAATCTTTGGGTGATAAGACTTTTCTTCTGTTTATCCATGGTCTGTGTGATGAACTGATGTTTGTGCCCCCCTCACGCCCCCAAATTCATATACTGAATCCTTAACTCCCAGGGTGGTTGTATCTAGAGATGGGGCCTCTAAGGAAATAATTAAGGTTAAACGAGGTCATAAACGTGGCTCCTTGATTTGACAGGATTAGTGTCCTTGTAAAGACAGACACCAGAGAGCTTATTCTCTTTCCCTACTGATACCAAAGAAGAGGTCCTGTTAGGACAAAACAGGATGGCAGCCACCTACAAACCAAGAGAAGAGGCCTCAGAATGAAAGCTACCTTACCAGCACCTTCATCTTAGACTGTCAGGCTCCAGAACTATAAGGAAAAAAAATGTTGTTTATGCCACCCAGTATGCGGTATTTTGTTATGGAAACCCAAGGAAAGAGCAGACTAAGACAGTCTGTGAGGCAATAAAAACACTGGGGATAATAAAGATCTGGGAAATCATTGTCTCTTAGTCTAAGCCAGTCAAGATTGTTAAATAGAGAGCATGTGCATAGTAAGCAATGATTTAGCCATATTAGATAGTTGTGGACAATTAATTCAGTCCTCTGGCAGCTACACTCTAGCCTCTCATTTCTTGCTTACATAGGGTAAGATACAAATATAGCATCCTCTCTTCCTGGCACACATCTATTCCCGCTCCATTTCCCTTGTTTGGCATTGAACATCCGCTGCTGTCAAGTAAGTAGCCATATCGTCTCTTGTACTTGTTCAGACTTACATCATAAATCATTACCCCTGCCTTGTGCTTCACCATGTAAGGTTATTATGTGGTTAGACTACAGTTCTTGATGTTACTACTTTGTTATCAGTTACCATTGTTTGCCTTTGGGCACACTACAAATCAAAAACATTAACTCAGTTGCCAGATTTCAATGCTAAACTTTGAACACTGCAACTCTGTCTTGTGGTTAGTTCAGCTTCATGGACCTTTGGTCTCCTGCACCCTAGTACGGATGTCCTCATGTCCTAGCAACTGCTCTTCTTATTCTGCAGAATGTCCTTATGGATAGCAATAAAATCCTACTATCTTCAGCTCTTGATGCATTGCTTTGTTTAGATAAAAAAATTTTGATTTTGTTACCCTACAATCTAGCCAAATGTTTCCAATCAGAAACATTGGAATAAAATAGGAATTTCTTGGAAATCCAAATTTTGGGGCTCCATTCAGACCAATTGAATCAGCAACTCTATGGGTGGACCCAGCAATGGGTTTTAACGTGCACTCCAGGTTACTGTAATGGTTGGAGAACTACTTGCCTTGGGGCAAAGTGACCCCAGGATAGTTTAGTAGTCACATTGGCTGGCTACTACCTATATTTACCCCCATTAAGGCCAATTGGCCTCTCTGGACTATTTTCTCCTTCTTCTTCTTCTTCTTCTTCTTCTTCTTCTTCTTCTTCTTCTTCTTCTTTTTCTTTTTTTTCTTGGAAGTTTGGACTTTCTCTCAGTCCTTTGCTTTCAGCAACCCTATCTTCCAGACAGTTGCCTGGGAATACCTCCCATCCCAGGGATTCTAAAATCCCCTTCCTTGGAATCATTCCTCTATTCCCTATACTATTTGCCTCCCAACTGGTTGACATTTGCAAATAACACCCTATGTTCACCTTAACTTAAGCATAATTATTGTCAACAATTTTCAAACATCCAAGTTAATTAATAGAGTTTTGATTCTTTCTGGGCTGAATTGTAATTTTTAATTGTAATTTTCCTAAAGGTCAGAGGGCTTTTTCTGAATCTGCTCTCTTACCATTGGTAAGGCTACATGCAACTATTCAAATCAAGTTTATGAAGATTCTTAAACCATTCATTCCATAAGAGTTATTTGCCAAGTACTATACTCAAGTGTTTATCTCACTTAAGTGTTGGTGTTCACATATTAGCCATTTTATATTGCTATATTTGTAAGTTCAATATAGTAAAATATTGGCAATTTCATATGCCTCACTCTAAATACCATTTTTTAATCTTTTGATAGCTGAAACAACTGAGTGTTTAGAAGTATGAGGAGTGAAATGGAATAAGCAAAGCAAAGCATAATAAATTTTTGGACCCATATTTGCAAAACACAAGACAAATACAAAGACTTAACATTAATGTCCAGGACTTTTTTTTTTTTTTTTTTGCCAACAAGTGAATGGCCCAGGAGTCTGCAGAGATGAAAACGGTCCTTGAAAGATCTGTATGTAGCATGGAGACAGCTGTGTCTTTGCAATTGTATGGTTGGTTTTGTAGTATTTATTTGCTTAAATTTTGATTGCTTGCTCTAAATCAAACATAGTAACCTAATTTCCATTTCAATGACTGGCAGAAGAATAGAAATGTGACATAACTTGGATAATGAGGCAAGGTGCGATTTTCTGCTAGGGATTATTCCATATTCAAAAATAAATAAATAACGAAAAGAAATGGTCCCTCCCTTTCCACTAGACAATTGTAGAAACGGTAGATCTGGAAGAGCTACAGCCATCTTGCTACTGATCTGAGTATAAAAGGCAACCCAAAGAAAAACAGATTCAACAGATGGAAAGAATTCTGATCTTCATATGATTGAACTACTGGATTGACCAATCCCAAAGCCAGACCCACAGCTAGAATTTCAGTTTTTCATCACAGTTTTCTGTTAACTGCTACTGCAAACAGACAAATACAAAAAAGAGATTTGGGGCGCCTGGGTGGCTCAGTTGGTTAAGCCTCTGCCTTCGGCTCAGGTCATGATCTTAGGGTCCTGGGATCGAGCCCTGCGTTGGGCAACCTGCTCAGCAAGAAGTCTGCTCCTCCCTCTTCCACTGCCTTGCCCTGCTCATGCTTGCTCTCTCTTTCCCCTCTCAAATAAATAAATGAAATCTTAAGGGAAAAAAAAAAAAAAGATTTGCTTTATCCATTACGATCTCTAAGGAAACTTCCTATTTCTAAATGGTACTTAAATACCATAATGGTACTTAAGTATCACACAACTTGAGGACCCTGGTGAGTTGAAATCATGTATTCTAAGGTCTGTTTTTATTGATTGGCCTGTGGAGAAAGTCAGGTCTCAGTTTGAAACCACTCCCTTCACCTATAGGATTCTGCCCTTGCACATATGATTTAAAACCACTCCAAGCCATCAATTATTTATCTGCAAACTGGGACAATGTGACACCACAAATATTTAAAATAAAAGTTAAATGAGATAATATGAAACAATATTAATATGTTTAGCATCGTGACCTAAAAGAGAAATTCAATGTATGTGATTTCCTTGAAGTTCCTTTTATTTTGTTTTTCATGTACAGTTTAACACTTTAAGGCTTAGATATGATCTAACGGGGGAGAAGGCTTATTTGACTGAAAAATAATAAAAATAATTTATGATAAAAATTAAAGCATCGGGCACCTGGGTGGCTCAGTCAGTTAAGTGTCTGCCTTGGGTTCAAATCATGATTCTAGGGTCCTGCAATCCAGCCTTGAATCAGGCTCCCTGCTCAGCAGGGAGTCTGCTCCTCCCTCCCCTCTGCTCCCCCCACTCCTGCTCCTACTCTCTCTCACTCTCTCTCTTTCCCTCTCTCTCAAATAAATAAAATCTTAAAAAAAAAATAAAGGATAGACATCCTCATCAGCCATCAATCAGGAACATCAAAATGATAGCTTAATTAACAGGAGTAAAACAACTTCACATTCTCACACATCATTTTTTGACTTAGTATCTTCAGTTAAAAACAGTGAGGCCAGAATTGAAATTTTCTGGTACCAACTGAAAACTCATATCACAATGAATTGGAAGTATGTAAAAAATACATATGTTAACTGCATGTCTATTTTGGATAGCTGAAGGAGTAAATATAGGTGTCTGAAATGATATGGATTTGAAGAGAAGCTGGCATGAGCTAATATATCGAGCATATGAATGCACTATGCACCATTCTGTTGATTAAGGATGGAGAAGTGAACAATTCATTCAAAGGCCCATTTCATAACATTTCTTTCTGCCTCAGTCATAGATCAGTATCCATTCTATCCCATTCCCCCCTGGAAGCAGTATCCTGAAATTGAAATCATATCCATATAGTTAGCATAGTCTTAAATGTATCTCCATGATAGAGCTGATAGAGCAGGTGATTGTAACGTTTGGTCTCCGTTAAAGGAAAAAATGAGTGGACATACAGAGGTACATTTCTTTGCCTCAAGCACTCAACTACACACAGACACACACACTCTACCATAAATAGGGGGTGGCAGCTGCTGATAATCCCTTAGTGGTTGCCTGAAAGGCTGACTTAGAAGGATTCTAAGATGTCATCTGAATTCAGAATGAATTAGTGCTAAGACGGATACATGATATCTGACATGGAAACATACATAAGGGGGTAACAGCTGCATATGCATCAAGGTTTTTTTGTTTGTTTGCTTGTTGTGTTTTGTTTGTTTGCAATCTTCGCTTTAGACAGATTGAGCAATTACCATATTCTTTGACTTGAACTGTAGGGGAAAAAATCAACGACAAAAACAAACCTTAGTCTATCTGAAAATTATGTCTCTGAAGTCCTACCATCATTCACACACATTTGGAAAGTTTCCAAGGTCAAAACCAAGAAAAGATAAAGGCAAGGATCATTTGAATTGTCTATTGACCTATTTTAATTATACACATCTATGAGATCATTGAGGAATTAAGTAGTGGATATCATTCAGAACCCACGTAGAATTTGCTTATTAAACCAATTTTGTCCTCTTAGCAATGATCAGAAGAATGAACAGGGTGAGCTGTGCTATGGAGGAAAGGAAAACTAACTTTGGAGCACAGAGCTGAGTCAGCGGCCACGATAGAAAATGTAAGGGCATTATAACAACCAGAAGTGGAGAAAGATGACAGCTGGGTAGGAAGGAGACAAGTGGTGGGAAGGTATGGAAGACACATTTCATGGATTTGACTATCCTGCCCAAGGCTAGTTAGGTCAGTTTATGCCTACATCACCAACTCGACATTACCTGGAGGAGAGATCAAGAACATCGCAACTGAAGCAAAACTATCTAAGATGATTTTGTGCAGCAACAAGATGTACCTGTTTGTAGCTAATTAGCCTCTGCTCATCACTCTGCTATTTTCCTCATTTCTCTGGAGTAATCTCTTGACTGAGTGTGCCAAAATGCCATCTCTCATGCCCACACTACTCTGCTTCTCAAACTATACCCTCTTGGAACCAGTTGGCTTAAAGGAAGAAATGTTCCCAAGCAGCAGCAGATTTTACCCAAATATCATCAGTATTTGATTAAAGAACAGTGAATTTTTACAGCACTTCTCTTGTAGAGCCAAGAAACACTAGCATTTTGAAATCACTCCACACGTGCTGAATCCCAGCTTCCTGACAAAGAATGGCTGTGAAATAGATTCTAACAGGAGTGGGATTTTCCCATCACTCCAGGTTTCTAAAACACCTCACCAAAACGGTCACCCACCATAGTGGCATTGCTGACGTGTTGGTTGAAAAGAGAAGGGTCAAGTTTGGAGACCAGAGATGCACTTTTGTGTTCTCAAGTGGGGATCCACTATTGGTCTCCTAATTACTGAACCTACCTGGGCAAGTGAGTTTGGTTTCAGTCCTCAGTGTGTCTTAACCGGTGTTATTCATAATAATGGAGAATTTTCCTTTGTCATTTTTCCATTCCCATCAGCTATTAACCTTTTAGCTAGAAGTAGGTGTAATACTTTTTCATACAATGCTTGTTTTCCAGTGTAGCTTTGTTGCTACATATGGCAAACTTGCAACATTATAAACAATCTAAACATTTTCGTGTGACCAAACAGAATTAGTTAATGAAAAAGTCTAATCAACTCGAGACTGAGTTTATATATTTTCTGTGTTTTTAGGTTGACTGGTCAGTCACATGACTTTTTTAGCCTTGGTAAAAACAACCATCGATCACTTTCACATTTGAAGGCAAGAGATAAGGTGGCTGAATGTAAAAAAGACGCATCCAAAGACAAATATTTAGAAAATGATTTTTCCCTATTGACATGCTAACTAAAGTTAATGTTGTAATTACAATTTGGGAGTTAATTTCCTTTTAATAACTGATACTTCTATTTCTTTGCTTAAAATGATTGTCAGAATAAAACTCATAATCCAAAATGTCTGGAAATAAAGACCATTTTTGTGTCCTCCAACTGTATTATGAAAGTAGTTCTTTTCTTCCTTGTGCTCAGATTTCAAAAAAGAGATTAGTGCAAAATGAATTATAAAGTACCTAAGCTGTTCGAACAATCACATCTCCATTCTGGCGAATTTAGTAAATGCATTTTATCTCTCCACTGAGATGTTTTTACTATAATGAAAAACCCAATGAAATGTTTCCTTATTAGGTCTATTATTCATCCTTTATGCCTTCCCTACCCTTAAAATAGTAACCAAAAGGGCACAGTGAAGATCCAATTTTTATTTTGCATTTTAATATCATGTTAACCAACTCACCATCCATATGCAGTGGGTCAAAGAAGTTTGGCACACTTGTCATGCATAGTCTTGCTTGGGGCCTTTCTGAGATGTGTGTTTTAGGAATCTTTCATGACATTAAACTTACAAATGAGAAGGAAGTAATGTTTTAAAACCTCCATGGGACATTAATTAACCCAACCTTTATTTTTATGAATTTTGCATGGGTATAACTATAGAATATGGTGTCAGCCTACAAGTTTTTCAAAAGACATTTCACAGGCACCTGTCTATGTATAAAACTGAAGCTGTGAATTGGGTGTGGCTACTACCATGGATATGCCTTCCTGATTCCTGAGAAGTTCTTTGAATGAATCATTAAAAATAAATTTATAGCTAAAAAAATGTATGTATGTATGTATGCACTTATTTATTTATTTATTTATTTATTTAAAGATTTTATTTATTTATTTTGAGACAGTGAAAGAAAGAACAGGTGAGGGGGAGGGGCAGAGGGAGAGGAAGAAGCCAACTCCCTGCTGAGCAGAGAACCAGATATGGGGCTTGATCCCAGGACCCTGAGATCATGACCTAAGCTGAAGTCAGACACTTAACCGACTGAGTCACCCAGGCACCCTGTATAGGTACAAAATTTTAACTGATGACAGAATATATAGCTACGACTCCTAGTTTATAGTGTTAACACTCAGACTCAGAATAGCCTTGTTTGCTTCGGTTTTATGATATTTTGTTGTTGTAGTACGTTCTATATTAGAGTATTATTTTTATTTTATATTATTATTTGTTTCCTTTATATTTTTTCCCTTAGGTGGACATAGGTATAGGAACAAAGAGAGTTCTTTATTTTTTCACTTTGTCTTCTCTGATAAATATTCCAATAGCATAGAGTTTCACATCTCTAGTTTACACTGAAATGTCTACTCTAAAATATCCGCAAGCCACCCATTTCTGTACATTAAAACTTGGGTTTAAGAGAACTTCATGAAGTCTGTAGGGTGTGAATTCCTAAAATTCTTTGAAAATGCAAGCAGTCTAGAAATCAATCTGTTTCTGAAACATTTTGGATATATAGTTACATGAAAGAAAATTCTTTTGTAGAAATTATTCTAACTAGATATAGTTTCGTAGTCCATCTTAAAGCCCTCACCATAACTTCATGCTGAAAATCTAAAATGCTGTGAAGATACTAGATGTGTTATAATATTCATTTTTGGGAAAGACAGACCAGTTGTCCATGTTTCCTTTGTCTGAAGAAACATTTTTTTTAAAATACATTTTATCCTGTGCTTCTGAAATTAGCTGAGATTGTTTAATACATTTATATATTTTCATACTTAATTCTCTTTGTGAAAGATTCTCTGCTTACAGCCTTGGTTGAACACATCTCCTAACAGAACTAGAATGTGTAAGATGGAATATTCCTGGCATTGACATTGCAGAAGCAACATATTTTTTTTGCTTTTGCTTAAGGGAGCAAACAAAATAAAACCCAAACCATTTTTCCTAATTGATTCAGATGTGTCAGTGAAATTGTTTTATCCTGCAATGTTCAGTAAAGTGTGTGATCAGGACAAGCTTGTCTCCTTTTACTCAGCACAGGAATTGAGTACAGAAAACAGCTGTCCCATTAACCAGAGCTGAGAGCCATAGCTTAGTGTCTTTGTTGTCCTCAGACCACAGATTTACAGAACGGGAGTTTCTTAGTATGAAGATTGAAGGTATGCATCATATGATCACTCTAGGGAAGACAAAGAAAAAAGTCTACTCAAATTGGAGATGTCTCATCAAGTACCCAAACCAAATGGCTCTTTATAAATGAGGCTTAAAGCTTTGAAGAGTGATTTCCAGGAGCTAAAAAACTGGAGCTGAAACTCAGACTTTCTATTATTCAGGGTATCCATCAAATTTATCTATTTGTTTAAATGTTGCAAACACAAAACCTTAAAATGCAATGAAAAATTTTATATTAGTATTATTTGTTTAGAACAACACATTTTTTATTTGATTGCAGGTTATGGCACCACACTGAAGATGGGTTACCTAAGAAATTACTATCCATAAAACAAAAATGGGAGCTTTATTTTAGGAATACACATACTTAACCAGGCTGGAACCATAAGAAGTTTACAAGGACAAATGAGTCTTAACAGGATGGGAAAAGTCGAAAGCTACATTGTCCAGTATGTTAGCTATGAGCCAGATAATATTTAAAATTAAATTAAATTAAATTAAATTAAATTAAAAATTTTAATTCCTCAGTAACTTTAGCCACATTTCAACTGCTCAATAGTCCTATGTGGCCAATAGTTCCTGTATTTGACAGTACAAAATTATAAAACCTTTCCATCATTATAGAAAGTTCTAGCGGATAGAACTGGTCCAAAGCACGTGGTAACAATGAAGGGATCATGTACTATCTAGAGGTCAAAAGATGGAGGGCAGCAAAATAGATTCTAGAAAAGGCTACTTTCTGCAGGGACACAGAACAGAACAAACCACTGGGAACAAGATCAGTAGGGAATCCTTTATTAACTCAGGGTATATCAGCAAGGTGGGGATTTAGAACATAGTAAAACAGGTAAGAGCACTGGATCTAGAGCCCAGCACAAAAGTTTTGAATCCTGGTTCTTTCACCACATTGCTGAGAAACCTGAGTCCGTTTATCTATACTTTCTAACCCTCAAACTCTCATCCGAACAGAGAGAACAGAGGTGACTGTTTCACTGAGCTGCTGTAATGATGAAATGAGATTGATGCTGGAAAGGCTCCTGGTTTTATATTTAGTACATCCAGCATAGAGTAGAAATTCAGGAAAGGTTGGTTACCTTATTATTTTATGGATATTTAGTAAAATTATACTCATGAAGAGAATGTCAATGAAACGTGAAGACTGTTTATAAAATAAGGTTCAGAGAACAGTTACAAAAAAAAAAAAAAAAGCTATGCATCCTCAGAAATATAAGCACGAAATTACCATACAACCCAGTAATTTCTCCCTTAGGTATTTGCCCCAAATAATTGAAAATAGGTACTGAAAAAGAAAACAAACAACCCCAAAAACTTGTACACAAATATTCATAGCAGAACTATCCACAAGAGCCCAGACATGGAGACAACCCAAATATCCCTCAGCACATGAATGGGCAAACAAATCGTGATACACTTATACTATGGGATATTATTTCCCATAAAAAGGAATGAAGTACTAACACACTTACAATGTGAATGGACCTCAAAAATGTTCTGCTAAGTGTCAGAAGTCAGACAAAAAGGGCCATGAATTTCATGATTCCTTTTGCATGAAATATCCAGAACAGGTACATTTACAGAGACAGAAAGCAAACTGATAGTTGCCAGGGGCTGAGAGCAGCAGCGAACACGCGTGTTCTCAGTTTCCTAGGGCTGCCATAATAAAGAACCACACACTGGGAGAAGTAATAAAAGATCTTTGTGGTCCCTGGCTCACAGATGCACAACTCCTTCTTTGCCTTTGTAATCACAGCCATTGTTCCAAGGTGGGCCTTCTCGTGGCTGTCTTCTTACAAGAAGACTAGTCATATTGGATCAGTTGCTCATCCTACTCCGGGACGACTTCATCTCAACTAATCACATCTGCAAAAACACTCTATCCAAACAAGACTGCCTTCTGAAGTACTGGGGCTTAGAACCTTAACGTATCTTTCTTTGGGGGGATACAGTTCAACCCATAACAGGGAGTGGCTGCTTAATGAGTAGACTTTTATTTTGGGAGCATGAAAATATTTTGGAACTAAATAGAAATGATGAGTGGACAATATTGTAAGTGTCCTAAATGCCTCATAATTTTGGTTATATTGATTTCACCTCAACTTAAACAATGCAGTGTATTTCATAACTATAACTATATAAGAACATTTTTATGTAGGATGTAATCAAAGGTGCTTCTTAGAGGGGATGAAGAACTCTTAGGGGAAAGTAAGGTCTTTATGTATTATAACACTTTCATGGACCGTTTCAATTATATAAAGAACACCCTCAGAGCATACCCAAGATAGGTGAAGATAGAAAAAGGAAAACCTAAATTGCCCTGAACTAAAATACATTCTGAGATCCTTGGATATGCAGAAGAAGGTAAAGGTTTCAGTGATATGGAAAAGCTAGGGCCTGAGGAGAAACATCGACCCTGAAGGAAACTCTTGCCAAGAAAGTTCTAGTTGTATTAAGAATGGGAATGTGTGAAATTTATTATTAATCTCCACATTATGCAAAATTCAGCTAAATCCTACTATAAAAAACTGAATTGTGATAGAGGTTTAGGCACAATATGGGAATAGGACACAGAATGAAGTGAGGAGTCCTGAAGGAATAAGATCCAGGAGTGTGGTCAAGAACACAGTGTGAATATGGAAAAGGAACAAGAGAAGTCATGAGAGAATATGTCCCCAAGAAGGCACAACAGTCCTGGAAAGGGCTATGTACTTCCTATTCGGTATGGAATAGTGGAATAAGGTAGGCTCTTTACTTACAGAAGTCCATAATTTCAGGTGTCAGCTAACTTACATGAGAATGCTAAAATGGAAACAGAAGATGGTTTCAGAGAATTTTCTGGGAAATGGAAGTCACTTATTAAATGAACCAATTAAAATGAAATACAAATATATTTTTGTTGTTTTTCATAATATCTTATTATTTTAAATATTAACCTCTATATCATTGCATGGAATCTGAAACAACTTGGTGATAGAAACATAAGGGTTGGGACACCTGGGTGGGTCAGTCAGTTAAGCATCTGCCTTCGGCTCAGGTCATGATCTCAGGGTTCTGGGATTGAGCCCTGAGTCAGGCTCTCTGCTTCTCCCTCTCCCTCTGCCCCCACCCCCCTGCTTGTGCTCTCTCTCAATTCTTTCTCTGTCTCTGTCAAACAAACAAATAAAATCCTAAAAAAAAAAAAAAAAAAGAAAAGAAACACAAGGGTTGGCAACACCCATCTCCTCCAGGTGTCACTCAGAAAGTAATTTCTCAGCTAGGTTTTCTTCTGAGAAAGAGCTCTCCAGACCAAAAATCCCTTAGGAATGAAAGAACAACATAGAAGATGAATAAAGCACTTGAATGTTGATGTCCTGATCCTGTCACTAAAACCACAGTTTCATGTCTCCTGTGGGTCAGGTCCTGCTTCTGGAGAAGCATGGGAGAAAAGCCACACACACCTCTTCATCCCTTGCCTTATGAGCCAATGTTCTCATCCCCAGGTGCTGTCTCTTGCTGAGGGGCAGTTACTAAGTAGAGGTTTACCTTCATGCACAGAGGACATTTTTAATTTGCCTAGGACACAAGTGATTTCTTCGGAGATACGGTCACTGGTGTTCTGAGGTCCTTCGACAGGGAACATATTATTCTGGATCATCATTTGCTACTTGCAAGAGTGTCTGAGATTCAAGCACTGAAAGTTATCATCACAGTGCAGGGAAGAAGATGAAATTATTATGTAGCTTAAACAGAGCACAAAAAGGCGAGCAGAGCTAATCGGATCCTTTGCATTCAATTCCACTGTCCTCACTTGAGTAACCTTTCAGCCTAGGGCTCATTGGCCCAACAACAAAGCACAGTCTAATTCATTTCGACCCATGGTCTGCTTACCAAGAATGTCACATGATGTTTCCAAACACTCAGACGCTGGGTGCCTTAGGAGTGCTCAACTGGTAGGAAATTTTTCAAGAAAATGGAGAGGTAATTTACTATGAGAAATAAGAATTTAAAAGACAAGACATTCTTTCTCTAAGCCAGTACATGAGACGTGTGTTTCTTACCCAAGCACTTTCCTTTGTACAAAATGTCTTTCATGAGAACACATCTCATAGCCTCACGGGTTGCCCAGGTGCAGCCCTTTTGTTATCTCTACCAGCTGTCCATAGCATAGCTGGCACTGGGTTCCCCAAACTGCACCATAACAGCCCTTTCCTAGAACTACTGCCCATAGCTCATCAGTCCAGGAAAGGTATTTGACCCAAGAGTCCCTTCCCAGAAATTAAAGTGGAATTAAGGAAGAGTCAATTTTTCTCTGAGGCTGAAACTATACCTTCAGAATCTTCTGGCAGCCATATTTCTCTTTAACTGCATTAGAGATAGGAAGGAAGTTCGTCTGGCAAATAATGGAAGAATAAAACAAATACACAGATACGAGTAGACATTAAAGATGCTAGTGGGTCCTGTGGGTATTCATGAAATCCCTGGTTAAAAGTGGTCAGATGGGTCAGGTATAACTTTTAATTTTTTAAAAGACATTAGGGCATCAATATGATCATTTTTCCTTCTTTGTTTAGCCTATTTGAGTTGTGTTCATGTGACATAACCAAGAGACTTTTTACTAGTGTAGTCTCATGTTCCAGCAACTATGGCTTATCATCCTGCTCCTATCAAAAATAGAATCGATATTGGATTTTGATCACACAGAAATGCAAAATTATCCAATTTAAGGAAAATAATTCTAATAATGAGAAAAATGGTAAAAATAATGCATATGACAGGTTCTAATTTACACCTTAATATGCACAAGCACTGCCTCAGTTCACCTATCTGGAGATGCACAAAAAGTATGGGTTTTTATGAATTTTCTTCTGCTAGGTAATGCACAGGCATACAAGATTGCCACCAAATATATGGCCAGTCAAAGAGTCTCATATTCTCAAAAATCATGATATGAGTATCATTCAAATGAAGCTATATGACATACTATTCAGACCAGGAGTCAGCAAACTGTATGAGTCTATGGGCCGAATCTGGCCTGCTACCTTTCTTTTAAGTAAAATTTTATTGGAACAGAATGTCTGTTCATCTGTGTATTGCTATCTGGTTGCTTTAGGACTATAGTAGCAAAGTAGTTGTGGCAGAGACTGTATGTCCTGACATATTTACGCCCTGTTCCTTTATAGAAAAAGTTTGCTGATTCAGACCAACTTCATGCAGCAGGGCAAAATTGAAAACCATGTGGCTTACCTTTTCCTATTTTGTGCTCAAGACAGGCATCCCCAATAGATCACGATACTCTTTCAAAGTATGCAAATAAGTGGCTACAAATTCTTAGCGACTATGCTAGGGAGACACTAATAATTAATCAGCACTGCACTGAGATATCTTTGTTCTCCCTGGACTAAGGTATTTCATAGATTCATATTTTCAGATTCTTGGCTTTTCAACAAGGTTTCCATAATCTCTATGCTCAGCATTTATCCCCTTTCATACATAAAAGATAGATTATACAGTATTATACAAAAGGACACGTGAAAGATAGCTGTTTAAACCACCATCTGGCTCAAGTAACTTTTTAACCTACAACAGTGATTTGAGAAAACGAAAAAACATTCCTAAAATCCCAATAGGTGTGCTACCTTTGAGGAAAGCACATACCTTGGTTCTCATCCAAAGAAATAAAACTCAGAAAAGGATACCAGTGTCAAAAACAAAACAACAAAAACCAAAATTCAACTGAGTAAAACAAAGGTCTAATTGGCTTTATGAATGATTCATGAATCAGCTAGTGTCCTACCTAGCAAATAGAAGGAGACCCCTTGGAGCTGCAGGGGCAAAGTGCAAATAGAAGACTAAATTGCAATAACAATAGGAAGGAAAACTAAAAGACCAACAGTGATCTGATAAGAAATATATATTTGGTCTTGAAGAGGAACCAGAATTTGCCACCCAAAATATGCCTCTTTTGTTGAGCTGGTTATCTTTTTTTTTTAAGATTTTTTTAATTTATTTATTTGACGGAGAGAGAGTGAGAGAGAGAGGGAGAGCACAAGCAGAGGGAGCAACAGGTAGAGGAAGAGGGAGAAGCAGATTCCCCACCGAGCAGGGAGCCTGATGCGGGGCTCGATCCTAGGACCCTGGGATCATGATCTGAGCTGAAGGCAAATACTTAACCGACTGAGCCACCCAGGCACCCTCTGAGCTGGTTATTTTTAAGAAACAGCAGCCACAGGAGAAGATATTACTAGAAGTCTATTTTATCTGAGTGACTCATCTGTATGGCAAAAAGGAGAGGGGCTGAAGATTGAGTTCAATCACCGATGACTAATGATTTAATCAACCATGCCTATGTAATGAAGCCTCTATAAAACCCCAAAAACACCTGGTTCAGAGAACTTCCAGGTTGGTGAGCACAGGGAGATTTGGCTAAGTGGTGCTCAAAGAAAGCAGGAAATCTCCACTCCTTCTCCCTGTACTTGACCTATGCATCTCTGACATCTGGCTGTTCCTGAGTCATATCCTTTTATAATAAACCAGTGATATAGTAAGTAAAATGTTTCCCTGAGTTCCATGAGCCACTCTAGGAAATTAATTGAAGCCAAAGAGGGGGGTCCTTAGAACTTCAATCAATAGCAGGTTGCTCAGAAGCACAAATGCCAACCTGGACTTGTGATTGGCATCTGAAGTCTGGGTTGGGTGGCAGTCTTATGGGACTGATCCCGTAACCTGTTGTGATCTGATGCTATCTCCAGGTCAGTAGGGTCAGAATTGAACTGAATTGTAGGACATCTAGCTATTGTCTGAGAATTGCTTGGTGGTAGGGGGACCCCCTCCCTTCAGCCCAACACACACACACACACACACACACACACACACACACACACACACAGAGTAATCGTGTGCAGAATCTTAGTAATTCATAGGGCTAATTTCAAATACATGATTAGGGAAATAACCACTTTTCCAGAGAAGTAAAAGCTATCTAGATCGTAAGATAATTACATTATGTTAAATATGTGTTTGGAAAAACTGCAGTTATTTTAATCTATTGGATGAAATATGGAGATTTATTCTATTAAATTTTCTGTGTGAGAGTGTAGCAGTAAGCAACAAATAAAAGTATGAAAGGCAAAGACTATAAATGAATCCTTGCCAATTTGGACAGATGCATATGGTCTGATCTTTATATAGAACAGACAGATCAATAACAGAGCAACCCAAAGTCTCTGGTTGAAAGCCCAGGATAATTCTACTTTAAAAGAAAAAAAAAAAAGTAGTAAGAAATGTGGTCTTTATCTTTTTTCCCTTCATTTTTTTTTCTATAAATACTAATACAGTTGGCTTTCTTTTCCTCTAACAGAGGGAAGGGAATACAAAAAAGATATTTCCTTTTAACAACTCAAAAAGGTCAGCAAAGTATAAAATGTCAAATCTACAAAGTTGGATAAATGTGGGTAAAGCATTAAATGTTAATGATGTCCTTGGTTGCAAAGTTTCACAAAAATCATGCACATTTTCAATTATGCCATAATTAAGCCTGCATGATCCCCCTTGTCAGTGCAGAATGAATTGACTAGATTTGTGGCTGGGGTCGTCTTTCACATGTGCAATAGAGACCAAGCAGGAAGACAACTTGCCTCCCGTCCCTGTCCACTGGTGTAGCTAAGCGAAAAGTATGCCAACAATGTGGGATACCATCGTGATCAAGGGCTTTGAAGGCAAGCCAGTAGTGGTAAGGGTATCTTAATTCTGTGAGCTGCAGCCTCTTTACTGGCCAAATGGTGTTGTTGGGAGGGAAAAAAAAATTCTGTATCATTCAAAGTTTCTTCTAGCTGATCGAAGAATTAAGTTACTTTGAGCCAGATCAGTAGGAGATCAAATTTAACTTTGTCTGTACGGAAACCCTACATCCATGCGAGGTTCAAAGACAGGAAAGCACAATGAGGTGTACACGCCATCCTGAAATAAGAGATGGGATAGGCACCTGGGGCTTCAAAAGGGGAAGAGGGAATTTCACAGGAAAGTGAGAAGAGCAGATGTTTTCTCTGTCATACACGAGTCACTCAAATAAAACTGATTTTTGGTAATAACTTATTCTGGAGAAGACTCCCAATTTAGATTCTTCTAGGTTAAGGAAGTAGAAAAGTTTCTTTTGACCCCTCATGGTCTCTACTGCCTTCAGCTCAAAAGAGTCCACATGCCAAAGGGGCACATTTTGGGGAGACTCGTTCTGAACCCTTTCAGTGTGATGACATGTAACTTATATCATTGTTGTAAAGGTCAGAATAAATAACGTGTTCAGCACAGCATTTAGCACTATAATAATCCTATGAACAGTTCTATAGTATGGCCCCTGCTTCCTTCTGAAGCTCTATATTCCATCAGTATCTTCCTCACTATCCATTCTAGTTTCACAACCTACCTGTAATTTTCTTCATTGACTTGTGTGTTTCCTCAAACCTTTGTCATTCCTTTTACTCAGACTTCGTCCCCATCTCACTTCACATCCCCTAACCCCATCTTCACTTGGCCAAATTCTAGTATTTGATTTTCAGTCTTGACTGCACATATTTCCTCACAGAACATGTTGGATTCTCCTGCTGTATGGTGCTTTCCCTTTCAAAACTTAAATGGCACTTTTATCACTTCTTTTGCTCCCCGCCCCCCACCCAGTTAGACTGTAAGGTGGCTAAGGTTGGAGACACTATTTGCCTTGTTCACAAACACAACACTGCTTTCTTGATGTTATAACTATTGAATAACTTGTAGCCATTTTAGTCACTGTAGTCCATAAGGTCTACAATTTAGTAAGACAGATAGATGAGACTTTAGAGTAAGACAATGAGACTTTGACCTACGTCTCACTAGCCCTAAGATGAGACTTTGGCCAAGATAGTCGATGCCTCCAGGCATCATTTCATCACCTATAAACTTGCAATAGTATTGCCTCTGGGTGTGACTATGTGGGCTGAATAAGAAACTTACGAGAACTCTTACCTTTTATAATTATTAGTATCACTATTATTGTCCTATGAGTTAAAGGGGATATTCAGTTTTCTGATTAGTCATATAGGCCACTCAAATGTTCAAATGCATCAATTTTGGAAAAGAGGAGGCAAGTTCTACTGGCAAGGCAATGCATTTGGTGTTATATTTCATTTTACCCTATCAAAGTTACTTCCTAGCATTATGTTAACAGAATTTTCTGGTACTGAAATTTTATCCAAGGCCTCTGTCAGAATGCATATGATGCTAAGACGGAAATGACAACAGTTGAATTTAAATTGGAGGCTAATCCAAAGTGAAGGGCATATCCAATTTGCAAGTCAGACTTGAAAGCCAGTCTTTCAGAGGTCTGCATCTGTGACAAGTGCACCTGATGCAACCATCAGCTTGCCTCCCCCCATAAGGCATGCTCATTAGATAATGTCACTCTGGCAATACACGAGGGAGATGGTTTGGGAAAACCCACAGGACTGTGACATTTTGCAGGATCCAGTGAGAGAAGCTCACGCTAGCTCATGAAATGTGCATCTTTTTGCTGTTTTTCAAAGTCCAGAGAGAAGAGATCTATGGAAAGCTTCAGAATATTTGTATGGAAGGAAGCACTTAGAAATAGTCATCTGGCTTTAAGGAAGCCTATGAGGCTTGTCTTGAGAGCATTTGCTTGGCAAGCATATTGTTTTACACTATGTCTGTACTGGGGTGACTGAGGGATGCTTATGAAGATTATGGGGGTGGGGGAGAGGAGTGAATAAAGCCCCACTAAGCTACTTCTTAGCACAGTAACTCTGGAAAAGCAACAGGAAAGTTGGTTTTAATGGCTATGGTCACTGGGCTCAGGCTTCACCTGTGAAAATTTCTGACCTGGTTGGTGGAAGAGGAAAATCAGATCAGAACTTTCCCTTCACAGGAAACAGTTGGAGAACCTCTTTGTCCTCATTCTTACAGCAGAAACTTCTGCTATGCCCACATTTGTTAACACCCCATTTTAAGATGAGTCAGCATGAAAACTCAGATGGTGATTTTCATTATAAACTTTAAGAGATTTAGTTCTGCAGCCTTGAATCCAAATCAACACTCTAGAAGAGAAGTTCTTCCCCCCTTTTTTTTTCTATTTTCCAACCTCAGAGGACTACCCACAACCACCAAGTTTCAAGGAAAATAGGGCTGCCTACTTCCATGCCTAGTCAGCACTTGAAATATTAAGTAACAGATCATCTCTTGGGATTACTTCTATGCTTAATAATATATAATAAAAGTTAAAATTAAAAAGGCTAGAAATGGTTACTTCTATAGCTTTTTAAAGACAAAAATCAAAACTATGTTTCATAATTCTCATAATGATATGTAAGTGACTATGTTTTTCTGGGCCATCCTGTCCCCTTCTCCCTATATGGACTTATGTAAGTGATATAGAAGAAATAACTTTCTGTTAAGAAAGTATTTTGGTCTCAGAGACATGACATTTGGTTTGTCCCTTATATAACTTTAGCTTACTTAGGGTCACTAAAAATATTTGATGGACCCTTGAGAGTGTAAGATCACTTTCAAACACATGATCTCATTCAGCCCTGAAAACAAACGTGCGGGGGTGTGGACTGATGTCGAGAACAAAGGCAGAAAAAAATGTAGATGAAATTAAATTTCCTTATAACCTGCAGCCCATTGACAAATAATTGAGGCAGGCAGAATATAACCTTCATCCAGGAACTCCCAATCTTAATGTTAAGGCTTTGCTAGAGGGAAAAACAACTTTAGCTTGACAATAGCTAGGCCTCCAGGATGCTCTGAGTCTTCTTTAGCATATCAAAGTCTTTTTGGAAACTTCCCTTTGTCTTTCTCTCTCCCAACTCCCAAGTCTATAATCAATTGCTCCTCAAAGACCCCAGTGCAGCCCTTTCTGCCCACAGGCCCTGTCCCCATGGGATAATAAAAACACATTTTGCACCAAAGACTTCTCAAGAATTCTTTCTGGACTGTTGGCTCCAAACCCGAACATTTCCATAGCATGGACTATCCCCATTTTAGAATTAAGGGAACTGAGATGGAAAAAAGTTTAAAAAAAAAAAAAATTACCTCTGAGCACATGGTGGGATTTCCTGAAAGAAGTACAACCCCAGGTTTTCTAGGAACTGAAAAGTTAAAACCAATGAATTACAAATTCATGAATCATACATTGAAATCTTACCAGCTTTCAACAATAGCATCCACTGCTATTGTTACTGTTTTTTTTTTTTAAGATTTATTTATTATTTTAGGGAGGGGAGAGGGGCGGAAGGAGAGGGAGAGAATCTCAAGCAGATTCCACACTGAGCTTGGAGCCCAACATGGTGCTCCATCTCACAACTCTGAGATCATGACCTTGAGATCAAGACCCTGAGATCATGACCTGAGCCAAAACCAAGAGTTGGCCGCTTAAGCCACTGAGCCACCCAGGTGTCCCCTGCTATTATTACTGAAGACCTATCGTGTTCTAGGCACTGTCTAATGAAAAACAGGACAAGGTCGCATCCTTAGGGAGCTCCCATTCTCAAATGGGCATAGGCCAAATAAAAGGAAAACAGTAAGGCCGGTAGAGAATGTTAAAGTTATATAAAAATATGATTAATAGCTCTTTAACCTACAATGTTTTATAGCTTTCAAAATGATTCCAAATCTAATCTCTCGTTTGGTTCTCACTACAACCTTACAATCAACAGCCTTAACCAGAGATGGCCACCATTTTGAGGGTGCTATGCGGTAAGTGGCTTGATGATATGTGGGTGTCATGGTGTAAAGAATGCTGTATCTCTGGCATTTGTACCATTGACTGAAAGTTACAAAAGCACAACAGACATTTTCTTTTCCTGCTTGTCTGAGAATCTAAAATATATATTCTAGCACAAAGAATTTAATTCCATGGTGGGACAAAAAGTCTGCAAGCTCATGATTGGTCTGCTTGTAAAATCAAAGACAATTATTCCATGATGACGAGAATTTTATACTGTTCTCATTATTTTTTGAGCATCTATTACATTCTAGGCATTTTTCTATATACTCTCTTTTGTAATAGGAATAATTGTGGACCCCTGCTATTAAAATGACTCTTCTCATAGACTACCACTTCAATATTTTAGTGTATAACTATACCTATACCAGAGTTGCTAGGTCATACACCTTTATTTACCCTAAACTATATACTGAAACTATGCAAAATGCCAGCTACTCTGTGAGCTTGAGGATATGCTGCAAATGAAAGGATGCCTATAGACTAGGTCATAAAACTTATATTCCAGTTGCTATATGGACAGTGAAAAAGCTAAAACCCATTCCCTGCTCTATGAAATACATACACGCAAACATCCAGTTTACATATGTCACTTTGATTTCTCTGAGCATCTCCCTGGAAGAATCAGAATTACATTTTTATTAGTGTTTTCAGTCTCCTAGATATTAAAAACCAGAACTAGAAGCCCACATTTTAAAACAAAATTCATCTTCAGATCTGTTCATTATTCACTGTAAGTTAAACTTGCTATTTATGGTAATGATGCAGATGAGAAGAAAAATATCTCCAGTGTTACTCTCCAGAAAATGGAGTATTGGGAATAAAAGTAATTCACAGTTTAGAAGCCTCATGAAATCCTCATGTGTAGGTTTAGAAAGTTCCATGTTCAAATTCTACTACCTAATAGCAGTATATCTCTGGGACAGTTGCTTATTTCAAATAAGCCTCAGTTTGTACTTCTGCAAAATGGGAATAATAAACATAATAATCAAGAACTACCATACCCTGGTGTGGTGCTAATTACACAAACTCAGGCATGCAACTTGCTAGTGCGGCACCTTAGTCATGGCTACGACTCTGTGTATTAGCTTGGAACAATAGCTTAAAATCTGGATGTTCAGACTTTCTGTATCCAAAATATCCATACCACCAGATGGATTCTCTCAGGTGGTAGCTTTAGAAGCTTAAAGATGGTTCTGAGTTACAGAACAAAATAGCTGTACCCACAATTTGCAAATGAACTCTGTTCCCTCCACTCCCATTGCACATAAGAGACAAGCAGTTACTGCAAGGAATAGAGCATCTGGTACACTTTGGGGAAAAGAAGAGCCACCAAGCATAGCTACTTTTTAAAAAAAGAAAAATTTTTTTAGAACAAGTCAAATAGGAATAAAGAAAAAAATACTGGGTTCTATCTTAAAATTGTGGATGACTTTCTCACTTTCCAGTACATTGATTGATTCATTATTGGTCACCTACGCAGCATGAGCTGGCCAATTCAGACAATATTATTGGTTCACATTGTTGAGTTAATTTTATTTCCTGTACAGTAGAAAGGAGAACTTAATACTAATTTCTCTTAACTTTTTTGCATTCATCGAAGTCTCATTTAGAGTTATACATTTCTAATAAGCCTATTTCATGTTTCATGTTTCTTATGGTAAGAATCCAAGGCAATAAATTGCCCATCAAGAAACAGAATATTTGTGAAAACCATACTGTAATAACCAGTTTTGTACCATTGACATGACAGGGCAGAATGTGGTGTATATAACAATACTATTTTGCATACTGATGAATTTAAGTTCCTTCCAGAAGGACAAGCACAAGCTATGGGAAAGGCCAGTTGGTCATTTTTAGATTAAGGATCAGGAAGTCAAAGCATAGAGAAAATGTACAATATGAGAACATGGCTCTTTCCGGGGGAATAAGAAGTATCTCCTGATAGCTCTGTATAACTTGATAAAGATTTATCTATTACACTGGGTTTTTATTATCACAGCCCCACACTTTAAACACAAAATAAATCTCACAGCTCAGAATCAAACTGCATAGGGGTTTCTTCTGTACATAGTTTTTGCCACAACCTCATTTAAACAAACATGTAGGGTTTTGATGCATTTTTCCAATAACACTCCTCATCCCATCATTTGTTATTTTAGGCAGGGCAAGATTATTCTCTGCCTACCTGGCCCAGATTTAGCCCCTGTGAGCTGCCCTGTTTAAATGTGCCATGAAAAATGAGAGCACATATTCCCTCCTCTAGGAAGAATGAAGCTCAGGGATTATTTCCTCAGCTTCAATGTCACATCATGCCTCCCATATTTTGGAAAATGATGCCCTTCACATCATTTTCTCCTTTCCCATCAGAAGAGCGTCTACCCCAAATGCTGCAGCTATAGAGGAAGTGCTAAAATTTGGAAAGAAAGAGGCCTGTGTATGCTTTCCAGGGTGCTGTGACCTGGGTGCACACTGGAATCATTTGGGAAGCCTTTGTAAGGTATTGATGCACAGATCTCATCTCTAGAGATTGAGGTTCATTGGGTTTGCAATGGGGCCAGAGTATCTCTTTCTTCCAGCAAAATGGCACTGTATCTGGGGGAGGGGGGGAGCATGGACATCTAGGGGAGGCTGCAGGAAGATGCTGCTCTCAGTGCATACTCAGTGCATGAAGACATGGAGGGCAAAAGGATGGGTCAGTTACTCTCAGAACTAACTCGTGTTTTAAAAAAATAATAATGATGGGGCGCCTGGGTGGCTCAATCATTAAGCATCTGCCTTCAACTCAGGGCGTGATCCCAGTGTTCTGGGATCGAGCCTTGCATTAGGCTTCTCTGCTGGGAGCCTGCTTCTTCCTCTTCCACTCCCCTGCTGTGTTCCCTCTCTCGCTGTCTCTCTCTCTCTGTCAAATAAATAAATAAAATCTTTAAAAAATAATAATAATAATAAATAAAAAAATAATAATGAGAAGTCATCTGAATCATATTTCTCTGATTGGAAGTCCTTTTACATTCAGCCTAATAACTAAAACAATCAAGATAGGCTTGTTTGTATAAAATGACAGCATTTATACAATGGTTTTCTTACTTTGAGTTCACAAGAATAAAATGATAAAAAAGAAATCTACTAAAAATTTCTCAGAACCAGGACAGATATTCACACAAAGGATATATTTTCAGGATGATATATTTTGTTCAAAAATGTTTCCAACCTCACCAGTCTAATTCTAAAGAAGATAGAGCCAATGCATCATTTCTTACTAGAGCTTACAAATGAAGTCATTTTGATATCCATTCATACTTCTGATTTGTTGGGAGCATTTTAAGATTAAAAAAACCCAATAACAGAGTGAGCTGCACATTGCAATACTCTTTGCAGCACAAATAAATACAGTTTGTAAGAACCCTCATTTGATGAAAACAAAACAAAACAAAAAATAATGCTCATTTGATGAATTAATTAATTAAAGGGAGCTACGTACACTGGCATTTCCTCTAGGCCTCACCAAAATCTGTTGTTATTCATTGATGGTGAGTTTAAGTGAAACTTCTCTTTCCAAACTAATCTTCTCTGCCCATTTTGTGAATATGTCTTTCTCAACTAGGAAATGCATCATCCTTTCAATGTAGCCACAGACGCTCATTGCATAACAACCCATAGTAGAAACTAGAAGACAGCTTACCTCTGCCTGACTCTCTTCATAACAGAGGTTCTTTTATAATTCTTATTACTAACCATAACAAATGCTATTTCCTATTATTCTCTCAGTGAGCCTGTCTACCTTTTTTGTCTTGTAATAAAACAAACAACAAACAAACAAAAAACTAAAGCTTGTGTAATGGCCAGAGTTTCATGTCTTTCATATGAGTCTTTAAAATGATACAATTTTTTTCCCGCTGAACATTAATGTGAACAGGTTTGGTTCTCCCCAATGTTAATTTTTTTTGCTTTACCAGGATTTGAAATGAATCTCTCATGAATTTTTTGGTCCCTTTTAACATGTCATTTGATGTTGTGTCGGAAAGTCACACAACTTCAGTACTTGTATTTTAAAATAATCTCATACAATTGATCCCTTAATTTACAGTTCAATATTTCACCTGCTTTATCCAAGCACCTTGATGTCTTTTGGAGAAATTATATTCTCAGGTTTTCAGCAATGTTTTGTGGTGACTCTACTTTTGGTTTAGAGGCAGGGATGATGTCATTCACGTAAAGTCTGTAAGAATCAGTGACGCCATTTGGTAACTTTGAGGTAGCGTTGTCTCCTTAAACTCATTTTTCAGTTGTGGAAGGAGTCAGCTAATAAAGTTGTTGCTACCCCATAACTACTTGTGAGTCTCACATCTTTCAATCCAGTGGATGTTAACTCTTTTGATGATGACTGATCAGTTCTAACAGGCAGCAGAGGATGAATTTGAAAGAGCAGTGATTCCACAAACATTAGTTGAGTATGAATGTGTAACTAGTAGGAAGTCAGGTAGGAGAAACAAGGAAAATCTCTGAACCTGTCCTTAAAAAACTCACAATGAAGTAAGAGGAAAGACCTATTTAAAAAGTAGTACTAGAATTTTTCAGTGAACTCACCAAGGAAAATTTAAGGTAAAATAGTAGCACACACATATATACACACACAGGTGCAAAGAAATTGGGGGGCAGGTTTGCAGGACAATTTCTGCTTCACTTTGGATTTAGAGGAAAAACAGGAGTATAAAATAAAAGAAATGAGGCAAGGGAATTTAAAGCAGAAGATATACTATGTGAAAGATTCAGAAGCAGGGATAATCTTGGAACATTATGGTAGATTATATTTTTCAGAGAGGCCACCCAAATATATCCTATTCCACATTCACTTATGATTGATAATGAGACTCATCTTTTAGACGGCTGGGGTCTGTGACATCTTTTCTTGTATCTGGGCCAACCCATGACTATGGAGGAAGCGATGCAATGTGACTTCTGAAGCTAGATCCTAAAGGCGATACGGCTTCTGCCTGGATCACTTGGGATGCTCATTCTTGGAACCAGGTACCATACTTTGAGAATGCCAAATAGCCTCCTGTAGGTGTAACTGCCAACAAGCTCAGCTTAAATCCTTGCCAACCGACAACCTCAGTTGTCAGATCTGAGAATGGGGAAGGCTTGAGATGTGTCCAGCTCTAGCCAACATCTGGATACAACAGCATGACAGACCCTGTGTAATTGCAACCACGGTGAATCCCAAACCCAAGAAGCATGAGAAAGAATACTAATAATTGTTGTTGTTGTTACCTATTAAATTCTGGGTTGATTCATTATATAGGAGTAGCTAACTGAATAGATATTGTGGACCCTAGAGGACTTTGATTTATGATGCCATGGTTCTCTGACACCTATGGGCCCCTTCTCAGGTTAATGTTGCTAAATTAAAAAAAAATACAAAAAAAATTTAATACATAGCATTACAGAGCAAATAAATTATATTATTAAGCCATTATCAACATATTAAAATTTAGTTGATATAAGAATATATGTGCATCTTTATTAATGCATTAAATAAGCACATCTAATAGTAATTCTAATAACTACCATGATTTTAAAATAGTGATGAGTATAAATGACATTCTGTGGTATCTGACACAACTCTAATGGGATATTAAAACTGATTTTTTGGAATGAAAATGTCACAGGAACCACTAATGTGACTGTGGTGTATTATCTGCATTCATAATTAACAGAAGTGATAACTTCACTTAGATATTAGTTCAAAGAGAGTATATAATTTTTTTTTCTATCTCAAGATCAAGAACCCCTGAATTCTAGCACAAGTATTAAGGAAAGGAGTAAGAAGTAAAACAATGGGAGGTCCTTGCACAAGGGCCAGAAAAAAAGCAGCTTTCTTGCATCCTAAAAGCTTGAGATCATGAACGTTCTCCAGTTACAAGAACTTCGAAAAATCACACCATCCGTTTGAAACTCAGTCTTTCCATCTCTAAGTAATATTGTCACCTCTTGATACAAAGAATCTTGTCCAGTACATATTATTTCACATGGTTTGGTAAAACTAAAAATAAAATACTATCTCAGCGCTTTATAATATTTCCAGTGTTCTTTTAAATGTAAGGAAGTACTGTTCTCTCCGATTTATAATCTTACTAAATTCAGTCTTGTTGATTATTGTATATCCTACATAATGAAAATCCTGAACACATATCCCATGCATTTCCAAGGCCAGTGGCAACTCATACACAAATTCTTTTTCTTTGCAAATTATTTAAGAACAAAATGTATCGGGTTTCGGTGCTTTGGGTCAGAGCAATAAAAAATGATCAGAATTGCCAAATGTTTTCCCTTCCCATGAAAAAAAGGTAGGGGTGGGGTTGCTATTTACTCTTCCCATGATTTGTGCTACTGAGGCCATTTCAGCCTGAACTGTTTATACTCATTTTGTGTGACTTTCTATGTAATTACTATCACATTTGAGGTTTATTTATTCTGGATTTTTAATGGCAGTTGGAATCTCCTTACTGGGCAAAAACTTTGGAACAAAAAAGATCTTAAAATACATTTATTTTTGTTTCTAAATGTAATAGTTTAAGCACCTTTGGAGGGGTTTTTGCTAAGGCTTCCAGTAAAACATCTCCGTCCATACAAACCAGAACATCTCAAAAAAAAAATCACTATTCAAATGTCTGTATTTTAGTAGAACTGCCATTTGGTACCAAAACTCAAATATTATTGGAAATGAAAAAGGCATATACTCTTACTTAAAACAAAGACATAATGATTCAATCCATCCTCCCACTCTGGCTTTACCCTTCTCCATCTTTACTCTACAGTGAGGGTCAGCAAACTTTTTCAGTAAAAAGCCAGAGAGTCAATATTTTCATTTTTCCAGACCATATGATCTCTATGGCAACCATTCCACTCTGTCCCTGAAGCATGAAAAGAGCCATTGAGAATAAGTAAAAATGAGGAATGACTGTTTCAATAAACTTTACAAAAACAGGCCACAAGGTCTGGGTTGACTAGACCAGGCCTCAGTTTGGAGCTCTAAACAATTCCAAGAGTGGCAGCTGTAAAAAAAAATTTTACTTATGTGATTTTCCGACCAAAACTCTTTAGAATAGGTCCCTACAGGAAGAGTGACCAAATACTACCTTGCCTAAACTGTGACACTTTTGAGAATGAAAAAAAAGGGTGCTATTAATAATTATGCCAATGCTGTTCCTGGCAAACTGCAACATATGATCACACTACCTATGACCTATGGGATGAAGGCCAAACGCATTAGGCTAGACTTCAAGGCCTTTACATCTGACATTGCTCTATCTTTCTAGCCTTATGTCCCTATATGCATTCCACCTTCCTGCCCACTTCTGTATCTTTTCAAATGCTGATCCCTCCCTTCTTGGGAACTCCTTTTCCCCTTTCTCTGCCCACTGATGTCCTACTTATCCAAGACTGTTCAGTTGTGAAGTCCATCCCAATGTCTCAAACTCTGTCCTCGTTTATAAAATTTGCTAGTATAATCATTTACTATTATTCCAGTACTTAACATGGTGTAATGCAACTATTTACTGCCCACACTCACCTCCACTTCTCCTCATTGTCTTCCTCCTCCTTCTCTTAATAGGATTACACTGGAGTGATAATGGGGCTACTGTTTCACATTTTTTTCTCTGAATTTTTAGCTGAGAATCTGGTAGATATGCAATAGTTAATGAATATACACTTCTGAGAAAACACAATTTTGGTTGCATGGGATAGAAATCCTCTAAAACATGCTTCCATGAAATAGAATTTATTACATTAGAGGTATTTCCTTATCTGTGAGCCATGCCTCTCAGGTATAGGAACAAATCTGAAAGCCATTGGCACCAAGGTGGCTAAGTTATCAACCTCAGTCTCACTGTGTGACATCTTGGTATCTTTCCAGTCCCATATTCCCTCATTAGCTCTCTGTTCTGTGTTGCACACTGCAAATGATAATCAGGCTTATCATTTTTTCTTTTACCACTTTCCAGTTCAATGGCCTGGAAGAGGATAACAAAGTCTCTGAGATGCAACTCCAGATATTGCAAAGAGAAATGCAACTTCCTAGTCTTGAATCAGTGTATGCCCTCCTTTAACCAGCTGTAACCAGGGAGGGGCAGTGTTTCTTACAATGAACATGATTTTAGTGGCTCACTCTTATAGGTGACTGGTCAGGATCACAATGAGAAAAATGTGGACATAAACTGGACTACTATCTAAAAGTTTTATAGCATCACCTATTTATAAATATAAATAAATTTGTATAATCAGATATAAGGAAAATTAATATAAATAATTTGATATGGAAAGATTCTAAATTCATGGATGCATTGGCAGTTCAGTCTAAAACCAGCTCATTAACTCGAATGGCCTTTCACCACTCAATGAGAAGACTTACATTCTGAGTTACAAGTATACTTATACCAATGTTTGTTAACATGATTTTATATACATACATATAATTTTACATATTTAATATATTTATTTATTTATTTATTTAGAGCTTTGGCCATCATTCTTTTTCTATATATTTGTTTTCTTTCTTTTTTCAATGCTACTTTGAAGAGGGGTGCCTGGGTGGCTCAGTTGGCTACGTGTTCCACTCCTGATCTCAGCTCAGGTCTTGATCTCAAGGTCGTGAGTTCAAGCCCTACAGTGGGCTCCATGCTTGATGTGGAGTCTACTTAAAAAAAAAAAAAAAAGGGCTACTTCAAAGAAAAGAAAATATCTCTCTTCTGATAGGAAATTACGCAAAAACATGTTGTAGATATTGAATCATTAACTCATGTTAGTTGCTGGAGGATCTCTACAGAAAGTGACTTTTTGTTCTGGTATTCAAAATATTAGGCTTAAATCATATGTCTGCCTACAAAATAAAATAATGAGATTTATATTTATATGTGGACCATGAACTAGCTCTATGAAAGACAGGTTCTAAAGATGAAGGAGCAGAGAGCAATTTAGAAATAGTTATTACATACAGATGCTTCTGTACTTTGGGACGTGTTGAGTTCTAAAAGGCACTTCATAATTCTGTTTGTAGGTAAAATTTTATTCTGATACTATGTATGTGAAAGTGTATACAATATTGTGCAATTTTTAGTTTCCTGGGAAAAAGCCCTGGAGATGTTAATTGAATTGCTTCTGAATTTTCTGATAAAAACTCTCTTTTAAATATATACTAGTGTTTGTATTTTGGCTTATTTTCATGTCATAAATAAATTTATTACTAGACCCACTCCTAACCCACGAATGCACTGTTGACTAGTGAATAATGTAATTGCTAAAAATTGCTGTTCATGGGGCAACTGGCTGGTTCAGTCGGTGGAGCATTCAACCCTTGACCTTGGGATTGTGAGCTCAAGCCCCACTTTGGGTGTAGAGATTACTTAAAAAAAATAAAAATATCTTTAAGAAATAAAATAAAATTACCGCTCAGAACTTATTTACCTAAAATATGAACACTGACTTTTTTGGAATGATAAAGTCTTCTTAGAGAAAGTAAATGTGGACTTGACAAGGAGCAAGAAATATAAGATCTAAGTTCCAAGATATAGGGCAGAGAGGCATTGTTATGTAACCACCCAGACCTTGCCCAGTGTGGTAGATAGCAGCCCTACTCCTATGATCCATGCTTAGCCTCACAGGTCAAGAATCCTGGGGCTTCTATCTCAGACATGTGAAAAAGCTGCTTTGTCTATTTGCATCCTCTCATGTATGAGCTCTGTAATTATTTTAGAGTGACATTTAAACTCCAAATGGAATTGTAAACAGCTCCACTATCAAGCAGGCAACATCATTTGCAGACTCTCCAGATTTCATGCTATTGTCTGGTATCTTCCTGAAGAAAAAGATATCAAAAATGCTGAAAGGTAGGCTTCTTGAAGTACTGCAGTCCTCACAAGGTGAGTAATTCTAAAAGGCTGAGTCTACTTTGCCAGAATACATATCACTCAACAACACATTCATTCAACAAATATATTTTGGCAACTACTGTGTACTAGGTTCCATGTTAAGTATTTATTTATCAAAGCCCTTATTGATTTCCCATCAACTGGAAATTCCCTAAGGGAATGCATAGGGCTTTGGCTGGGAAGAGATAGATAGGCCTCACACATACTCATTATTAAAGAGATGATAGTGTCTGGATATATTTATTTATGAGAGAGAGTATAAGCCGGGGAGAGAGGCAGAGGGAGAAGCAGACTCCCCACTGAGCAGGGAGCCTGATGCGGGGCTCGATCCCAGGACCCTGGGATCATGCCCTGAGCCGAAGGCAGATGCTCACCTGACTGAGCCACCCAGGTGCCCTGATAGTGTCTGGATATAAAGGGTGCTACCCTAGAATGTGGGCAGAGAATGGAAGAAATCGTGAATTGAACATTGCCCCTTCTACACACTGGGAAGCCTATCTCAGGACACATGGTAATTAATACATCAACAATAAATATTGCACTTATATTTATTTATCTAAATTATATCAATGTATTTAGTAATTAAATAAATGAAGTAATATTGATTTCACTTCATTTGGAATCCACACTGCTGCCAGAAATTTCAGTGGTGAAATTCATGTTCTCGGTATCTCTTACCCCTAGAATAATTCTGTTGAGGTAGCATTGACTATACCCACAAACTTTACATCTGTAATTTTTAATGCACTCATTAGTATGTTTAATTTTCTTTTTTGTCCAGATGTGCAGAGAACAGGGAAATTCCTTAAAAAATATGGAGGAGCAAAGATACAGTCATTCCTTGGATATACCCTGCTTATGAAATAGTACAAAGAGTCTTCCCATGTGTCTGCTTCCCATGATTCTCATCTGTGATGCAAGCTCAGGTGATGACAGCAATAAAATCCATCTGCTTACTGTCCTTTCTCAGGTTTACCACTCACTCCCAACTCAAATGCGAATTAGAGGCGTGATAACATTAGGCATTTGATGTAAATTATAAGTGGCCAGATTTCATTCGAATGTCCACATCTCAGTTCTAGAGCAATGTTTAAATCGAGCTCTGAGAGAGAACTGCTGGAAAGGTCCACTTTAGCACATGACATTAGCTTTCATTTTCTCTTCAGTGGCTACACAGCAGAGGTAAAAAGCTAGATACAATGACGGTATATAGAAACTGAAAAGCAAATGATTTGGAATAGAAAAACAATTTACCAAGAAACCCTCTATCTTTATGTTAGGCTGATAAATATAGCACTCATTCTGAAAACAGATCGCCTTGGTTTAAAAGCTATGTGCTACGTGACAGGTAGTTGGAACTGTTGCTTCTGATTCTTGCAAATCCATACAGATGAACGTTAATTTACATAAAAGAGATGCAGTGGATCAAACATGGAAGCCCGTTTAATTTTATGGTTCACAATGTATTATACATTAATTTTCAAACATATTGAAATAACACCTACAGAGTCCAGACAGACTCTCCAGAAAGCACAATCTTGAAATATATATCAGCTTCTAAATCTTCTGTACATCTGTTCTGTGGGTTCATAGAAGACATTTTAGACTAACTATTCATTTTTTAATGTTAATTTGATTTTATAGTAATGAATAGATTAGAAATATGGCTCATTCTTTAATATATTATTTTCATTCATTGATCTACAACAACAGGCGTTTCTAGTTGTTAGTCTAGCTTAATCTTCAACTACTGATTTTTTAAAATTGTGTCCTGATTCAAATTAATTACCAAAGATACTCAACGTCTTTTGTTATTCAAATTTATGCCAGTAGAAATCTCTCTTTATTAAATATGTACAGATAACTTCTGAAAGTGAGGAAGAAATCAATATTAGAATATTATAAAATCTATACTAAGTGAAGAAATGATTTTTAAAAAGTCTAAAATCTGCATAGCCTTGAACATTAATGTGCTTATTCTCCCTTTCTCTCTCCAATCATTCCCCTCTGCAAAGTATAAACACACAAAGAAACAAAAATTATTGCCATTAGAGGTAACTAGGGTACCAAGTCTTTACTCTGAAAACTGACAATAAAAGGAAAGAATTAAGGAAGCATCCTTCTCTGACACTGTATGAATTGACTTTCTTGGTAATTAAAGAGTCCTAGTTAAGTAACACCTCCATCATCTCACATAACTACCTCGGGGTGTGTGTGTGTCTGTGTGTGTGTCTGTGTGTGGGTCTGTGTGTGGGTCTGTGTGTGTTGAGAACATGTAAGATCTACTTTCTTAGCAACTTTCAAGTACATAATATGACAATCTTAATTATGGTCAACATGGTATATTTTAGGTCCCCCAAATTTAGTCATCTCATAGCTGGAAGTTTATGCTTTGAATAATATCCCCCCCCCCCATTCTCCAGCTGCTGGAAACCACCACTGTACTGTCTGTTTCTATGAATTTGGCTTTATTATATTCCACATGTAAGTAAGATCGTATAGTATTGTTCTTTCTCTGTCTGACTTGTTTCACTTAGCATAATGCCTTCAAGTCCCATCCATATTGTTGCAAATGGCGCGACTTACTTCTTTTCCATAGCTGAATAATATCCCATTGTGTGTGTATGTGAGTGTGTATATGTATATATGTATATAGCACGTCTTCTTTATCCACTCATATACACGTGTTTTGAGGCATCATGTACATCTTTAACTTACACAATGTCGTCTGTCCTTTATATCTCAATAAATCTGGCAGGGGGAGCCCTAGTTGCTGAGAAGTCCTTCTCTACAAAAGTCCTGTAGCCAATAATTATACAATAACAGAATTAGAAAAATTACTATTTTGCAAACCATAATGAGACAACAATTATCAGTGGGTTCTAGATCCACTTGGAAAAACAACAAAGTTTGACTCTCTGTGTTGATCCTACTGATCAAACTTAGTGTCACATAAAATAGGATGATCAGATGTGCTTCCCAATATGCTGAAATAGGAATCACAGAGAACCGTCTGCAAAATATTTTGCTAAGTTATTAAACGTGAATACAGTCAACATTTTAGAGCTAACTTTCAGTTTACAAAAACTACTGAGTATTTGAGTAAGATATGGAGATGACCCACTTTGAGCTTGTGGCAGGGAAGAAAATAAACTTGATTTTGATAAAATCCACTGAGATAGTGGAGTTGTTCCTCATAGCATAACCCAGCCTAGAGTGACTAATACATTGCTCAGCTTATAGAGTTTGGTATTTAGTTGCAATAGGAATTAAAAGATAGGTCTACTGCCTCCCCAAGGTATGCTTTATATAACATCTATTTTCTGTATGCAAAGCATTATCAGAATACATGCAAAGTTTGAATTAATAACGGCATCTTTGCCAATTCTTTAAGAATATTAATGATGTTGGGCCCATTTTTATAGCTTTGTTTGCATCCTCTCTCCTTATGGTTCTTTATTAAGGTACTGACTAGAAAATTGATTATAATTATAATGAAAATTATTTATTAAACTTGCTTTCCCATGTTTCTCTGTTATTATAACATTTGAAATTTAGATGTTATCTTTAAAGGAAATACATATTTTTACAAAGAATTAGACCATGGTACTAGTAATCAGAACCTACTTTGCTGAGTCTCGATTGGATTTCAAACCAACAGAAATGTCACTGCATTTCCAGGCTCTATCATTTGACTAACTTAAAGGACTAACAACTTGCAAAAATTCCATGGTTCTGAAACATTACAAATACATATATTCCTGTGTTCTGAAAACAGATGTGACCATGAATTTTAAGGTTTATTTTCTTACATATAGACATGTACATACGTGAAGGTTATCAATGATAATCTATATTAAAATTTCTATTTTATGTTGGATTGTATGGTCTTTCTTTCTTTTTTTTTTTTTAAAGATTTTATTTATTTATTCGACAGAGATAGAGACAGCCAGCGAGAGAGGGGACACAAGCAGAGGGAGTGGGAGAGGAAGAAGCAGGCTCATAGCAGAAGAGCCCGATGTGGGGCTTGATCCCACAACGCCAGGATCACGCCCTGAGCCAAAGGCAGACGCCCAACCGCTGTGCCACCCAGGCGCCCCGCAATGAGCCATTATTAATAAAACCAGCAAATATTCGCTTATACAGAGCACTGCCTTCCTGGAGGGCAACTTGGCAACACCTATCAGAAGTTATAAAATTTAGTGTACCTCGTAGCCCAGACATTCTACTTGTAGAAACGTATGCTAGTGAAATGATTTAGAATGTGCACAAAGATTTCATTAAGCACGTTCACTGCAGCATTGAATCTAAATGTTCAAGGAAAGGGTAAGGTATGTTCCAGAACATCCACATACAGACTATACTGTCATTAAAACAAAGCTCAGTTTTGTGAAAGCAAAGTCCTTGTTAAGGAAAGAGGCTTATAATAGATTATATATTATTTAATGTGAATTAAAGGTTGCCAAGTAGTATTATGGTACGCTTCTCTTTTTATGAATAATATACCTACTTGTGAGCGTGCATCTGTGTGAAAGTATCTGCAAGTATATATACAAAAATATGAACAATTGTTTTCTATGTTGTGCACACAACACATGTTGTGTGTCTATGTTGCATGTGACATTCTGTGTTTTTTGTTTGTTTTGTTGTTTATAAGCATTTCTAATTCCATTAACAGGTATTCCTTATGAAAATAAAATTAGAAGGAAAAAATCCATAGTACTTCACAATGTAAAAAAAACCCGAACATTCATGAAATACATTATTTTGAATCATACGTGGGTTGAAAAATAAAAACTGTTACATAATGCACACTGTGTGTACGTCAAGCTAATAGGAATCAAAATTATGTCCATTGTCTTTTTTAGGTGTTCTGCATTCAGGCATTCCTATATTAATACTCCAAAGACTGGACAGAGACTCTGTTTATGATTTAACATCACTACTTTCTATTTGTTTAACCCTAGACAAGTTACTCAGGTTTTCTGGATGTCAACAAATTTGTTTGCAAAAAAGACACAATAATATTTATTTCATACAGTTACATAAATTAAATGAGTAAAGGAATATAGTGTTTATATAGTATCTGGCTTATAATTAGTGTATATTAAAAGGTCTAGTACAACATAGTATATGACATATGCCCCGTATTTCCTCAATTTATGATCAATAGGGAGTTTAAATATTTGGGGCTCTTATTCTAAACACCACACACCAAACAATCCTTATACTGTCAAAATCGCCAAAATCACAGTTCTCCTAAGGATTTAGATTTCAAAAACGCTATAATCAAAGAGCTTAATATATAGACATTTGTGTCATAATAAAATAAAGGAAAAAAACCCACACACACTGTGGCATATAATTAATTTGTCCTAGTAACTTGGATCAAAAATTTAGAATAGTGTTTCCACTAGGAAGGAGACTGTCCACGTCGTGAAGCAGGATAGCTTGGCATGAAACGGAAATACAGAATGGAATGCCCGACATCTACCGAGCTTTAAGGGATTGCAAACTAGATTTTTTTTTTCTTATTACAACATACTTAATTCTCAAAATTAACTAGGTATCTTAGTCTCAATTTTTAAAATAAGGACAACAAGACCCAGAGAAATTCAGAAACATGCACAAGACCGAAATGTTGTAAGGAGGAAAGGAACCAGGATTTGAACCCAAATCAATTCAACTCTACAGCAAGCTTTCTTCTTAATGTCTCAAGCTGCCACAACAATAAGGGACTCAGTGGGGACAAACTTAAGGAAATATTTTAGTATAATCCTAGAGGTATTACTTTTATTATTTAAAGAGATAGTTCTCTGTTATCTTGATTAACTAGATTGGTTATACTCCAGGGCACTATTAGGGGTAAATAAGACCCCTATTTCATAAAATCTTTCAGGTAAGACTATTGAAAATATACCAACTTATGGCCAAGACACAATGTTACAGGGTCCAAAGGCTATAATCTATATGATTTCAGATTTGAAGGTACTGTCTTGATTCTGAAAGGATGACCAAAAAAAAATGTATTTTAGTTACATATTGTAACGAACACACACACACACACACACACACACACACACACACACACACATCTTCTGCCTACTGGTTTGCATATCTAAGCATGGGAATTCAAGCCTCTTTGGTTCTTGATAATAACATCGAAACATGCACCATGAATTTCAGGGAATACACATGTAGTTTTGAGTTAATCTCAAAATCACAAATCTGCACATTATTGGACCCACTAATACCCATGAAATCATTTGCAAATTATAGTTGGTTTAATTCATTAATTGAATTCATAGATGCTTGCCAAATCAATTTTTTTCCTTACCAATTTCTCTAGTGTTAAAACTGTTAGATGCTTTCAATTCACAATCTATAATTTCACCTTAAACTCAATTCATAGTCTTTATAGTTTTTCTGAAGGTGGAAAACATTTAGATAAATATTTCCAAAACTTTTGGCACCTAATAAATTGATTTAAACTACAAATTTCCCCCAATTAATGTCTTAGTATTAAAGATCCATCAATTTTAGTTTTTAATTTTTTTAAAGATTTTATTTATTTGAGAGAGAGAGAGAGAGCAAGAGCGGCAAGGAGGGGCAGAGGGAGAGGGAGAAGCAGACTTTCTGCTGAGCAGGGAGCCTGATGCAGCCTGGATCCCAGGACTCCAGGATCATGACCTGAGCCAAAGGCAGATGCTTAACCGACTGAGCCACCCAAGCACTCCAAAGACTCATCAATTTTAAAGAAACAGTGAAGGGAAGACTTATTTCACCAGTTTCTGAGAGATCTTATGGTGTAGGTCTACTTAAGAGAATCATTAGAACTGTGGGCAGTCTCTACTCTGGATAAATCTATTACAAATGCAGCACAATCATTTTACAGAGAGATTAGTGACCACGTATCATTTACTTCCCCTGGAGGAAACATGAAATAAATTTATAAAATATTAACAATTTAGTTACAGGATCTTTTTAAAAACTTTGCACTGCTCGGCTCTGATCCAGGCACTTCCTGCATCCCAGAATTTTAGTATTTCCCAACAACAGAATTATATACAAACTCCTTAAATTCTTTACCATATTGATATTCAAGCCCTCTATCCAACCAAAAAAGAGAGTATGTGAACTTGCTTTATAATGTCTGCCAAGGGCTATTTCTGAAGACTATCCCTTCTCTGAACCCATCCACAGTCCACCCATACCTCAAGACCCAGCACTCCTTTAAATTTTTTCACGTACTTCCTTTAAGATATGATCCTTTTTTGGCCTTTGGAACTCAGGTATGTATTATACTCCGTTTTGCATAATCATTATGTACATTCTCATCTGAGCCATCTCTTAGAAAATCAGCTCCATAAGAATAGATATCTTGCCCATTTTGTTCATCATTGTCTCCCTAGGCCATATTAGTCTCTTTTACAATGTTAGAATCTTAATAAATATTTGTTGATTGACTAGATAACTGTTTTCTGATATCCTTGGTGTAGGATTTACGTCTTGATCACCTTTGTATCCTCTGAAGTACTTAGCAGAGTTCTTGGTGGAAATAATTATTCAAGGAAAAAATGGTAAGTTGAAAACTTAAGGGAATTGCTAAAACTTTTTAATGAAACACAAAATTTTACTGTAGGGAATATTTATACTTTAGAATTGAGTGAGTGAGTCATCATTTCTAACCAAACTTGAGTTACGGAGACTTCTGTAATCCATATATTTAATATAATAAAATGGATCAAAATATCAGCCTCCCTAAATTTTATGAAGCCTATGTAAAGTATAGCAAACAAAACACGGAGACACGGAGTTGATAACCAGAGACATCCCAGTAACAGCGAGTGCTGCGCATCCTCACGCAGAGAGGAATGTTCTAGATAAACTTGGAAAAAGTACCTGACACAGCCTCACCACTTTTGAATTCCAGGGAAAGCATCTTCTATGTTTGACAAAATCAATGCTTGATCCTATTATTTTTCAAGATATTTAGAAATTTAAAAAAAAATGCAGAACATTCAGCTTTGCATTTTTTTCCCTCTGAGCCCAAACCAGTAAAAACCGTTTTTCATCTCTTTTATTCTTTTCTCTATTCTGTAAAAGTGCAATTCATCTGACCATTGGCTACTCTCTGTAGCTTTCTCTGAGTACATATAACTGACTTTATAGCTTACAAAATGATTTTTTATATATCGCTATCTGCTAATAATTAGGTCCAAATAGTCCCCTCGGCTTTGAAGTGGTCCTGACATCTGAACCCTGCTCCCCAATCCTGGAAGCTGCCTTTGCAATTTCAGTCACATTTCCCTCGGTGCTTTTGAACCAAAAAACTGCGCTCTCGGCTCATCTGACCTGACTAAAATGAGAAAAGGCATAAAATCTCCAGAGAAGGTGTGTCTTAACAAGATTTCAGCCCCAATTCCAGCCACCAAGGGGGTTTAGATAAGGCTTAGATACACAGTTCATCCTTTGGATTCTTTCATCCAACTCCAACCTTGGAACCTTTTGTGATTCCTTCACCTCTATTCACTTCACAGGATTGGGTCCATCACTAATCATAATATAGGATTTTGCTTAGAAGTTTGATCAGCTTTAAAGTTTGCTCTAGCTTAGCACAGACCATACCCTTAGCTCTATAGGATGACAGGATAAAGGGATTCTTTGCCCTGCACACTCTAGGAATTAATTGAACCAACTATAAATAGCCATTCTAAGCAGAAAGGAAACACTCGTGGCATTACCTTGAAATATATCATTTCAAGATTTCCTTGAGCTCTTTATGAGGGAGGAAAATCATATCTTCTCACTGATGAATCTTAGTTCCAATTAGTACAAGTGCACCTCAAATCCAGTGGATTGTGCATTAATATTTTAAGGCCTTTTTATGAATTTCAGGTAGCTTAAGATTACGGCAAATAAAAAAAAAGTAGAGTCTGTACAAACGATTAGAAAAGATCCATATTTTTAAAATTGTATTTTAAAACACACTGGAAGTTAAAGAAGGCTGCTGTCTAGGGGTGCTAAATCACAGCATTTCCCTCCTTTTGTCATATGTACATAAAGCAAAATTACATGTGCACGCATGTGCACATGTCTATATAAAAACGTACTTATACAACATGTATAGAGTAAAACAAAAATATATATTGTGAAAGAACAATATATCATCCTACAATATCAAGGGAATTACCAAGAGCATACTTAAGAAGACTTCATACATGTATATGCTCATTCACTTACAATTTATAAGGCATTGTGCTGGGCACTGTGAAGGAGATGCGTGTAAATCACATCACTGACGTCGCTAAGATCACAGAAGTGGAATAGGTACATGTAATTCCAAAGAGAAATTCTTTTTTTTTGTTTTTTCCCCAAAGAGAAATTCTTAAGGGCTTAATAATGGAAAAACAAATATGTAAAGTACTAACATTATTATAAGGGAAGAGAAACCATGATTATGGACCCAGAAAGGTAAGAGGAAATTTCTAATTTGGAAAATTTCTAACAGTCTAAACTATGTGTCTTTATGATAAAAGGGAAATTTGGGAAGACTATCCAGTATCCAGATTGAAGAATTTTTAATTTTGTTTGATCAGTGTGTCCTCTCCACCTAGCTTTTTCAGAAGGAATACTTGAAATATATTGACATGCTGAGGAACAATCCTCAGGATTTCGTCAACAGTTGTTTGAGTTCAAAAGAAAAACATAATAAAGCAAAGATGAGGGCCATGTGCATTTTTATTTCTAAATTTGTTTAAAAACAGGAGGATTAAGCATTGACTTTGGCAAGCACAGGGAGTGGTTTCCCCGGGATTCAGAAACCCTGGACAAAATCATGAAGAGTTAATTGAACCATGACTTGAAGAAATCAAGCCATGTAATGCATAATAATGGCCCAGTTCATTAATTAATTCGTCATAGATTCTAATGTAATCCAAATGATAGCAGGGATTCAGTAATTAAACCATAAATGTCCCAATCTACCATTGCAGGGAGAGAATTTAAAATTCACAGGAAGAGCCAAGAAATTGTGTAAATCAAGAATTTATTTCTAGACTTCTGTAAGAAATGATTTTTCCCATACAAAATGACTAAAAATTTTACCCCATGTTCAGAGATCACATAATAAAGCTTTCAGAGGAAACACTTCTAGAGATGGAATGATAGCAGATATTACTATTGGGGAAGATGCAAAGTACATGAATTACAACCTGAGCTCTCTTAACTGACCTGCATTTAACTGACCTGGCCAGATTAATCAAAGCTCCCTGATTTCTCTATAAAGCATACTGACTGGTGTTCACAGTTTGTTGACCCAGCATGGCTAGTAGGCAAATCTATGGCATACCGTACTCTTCTACTCCCACAGCTGGGTTGTATGCTTAGCAAGAATATTGTTTTGCTTGATTCCAAAAGTCTTACGCAGTTTTGCCTTTATTATTATAATTAAAGAATTTAATTAAATGTTTTTTAAACTAATGAAATTATGTCTGCAAAAGAGAAAAAGTTGTTTCTACAAAACGTAAGTTGACTTTTTTGTAAAAATTCGATAAGGAATTTTCGCTGAAGATTAGTTGTAAGACTAATAAAAGAGGAGAAAAATATAAAAGGAATCTGATTTCAGATTGCATATCAAATGGTTGTGAGTCTGTGCTTCACATGCAAAGAAGAAACAAAACTGATAAAAAACAAAGTAGAAACTATAGATACATTTTGAGGTCTGGCTTACAAATGTTAGAAAATTTATCATTCTATCAGGTAGACTTTGTCCTTGGATGGAAAAATTGTCAAGATAATGTTTATTAGTGAGTTCAAAATTACCTAAAATGTTTACAGCATGAATTTTATCAGTTTTAATAGTTCCCTGTTTTATTTGATTTAAAAAAAAATATTTGACCAACTACTTAATCCCAGCTGCACTGGATTTTTTTTTTTTTTTTGATTCAATAAGAGCCTTCACGCAGGGGCATCACAAGCACGGACCTGCCATTACTGTGCAAGAGCCATACTGCACCTACAAAAGAGGTTTTAGAACCAGCTTATTCTGTTTCCTTAAATACATGTATTAAGATTAAGAGCAGAATTCTTTTTAAGACGTTCCTGAAAATGAGTAACAGAGCACACTCTAGATATTCTTTATGGTTGATGGCATTTAATCACATACAAACTCATTACAGAACATGGATGAAGCCATTTCAAAAGCCAAACAATTACTTTTATTTGGTAAAAAACCCATTCCAAGTATTGTCATTGATAGATGCCTGAACTAAAGGAATGGACCATATTTCAGAGACTGCTGGATGTACCCCTAAATCCATTCTCTTTTTCTTTGGCTATGCATTTACACTGCACCCTCCCTTGCCTTAGGAATGGCCACGTGACTAAGTTTCATGGGATGAAAGTTGGAATGATGTCTGGCCCCCAAAAAACCTTCATGCCATGATTTTCTGTGCCCCTCTCCCTGACACTAGCGAAAAATAGATGAAGCTATGCCTCCAGGAGTTCTCAGCATGAACACCTCTAATGGACAATTTCTTGAGAGAGAAATAAACTGTCTTGTTGAAACACGGAACTTTGTGTCTATTTTTTACAAAAGCTAGCATAATTCTAATTCTGATTATCATAGATAAAATTGGTCTCTTCTCAACATAGACTTGTGTTCTTTATAGAACTGTGTCTTAATGAAAAGTATTTCTGAGTAGGAGAGCTATATGTAACAGGCACAAGAAGACTGCATAGTGATTGCACACATAGCAGTTTTTGTAGAGAGGCTCAAGGGACTAATTCGTGAAGTCTTATTCTTAGGGAATAAAAACACTACTATAGGAAAAGGATGGAAATGCAATTTAGGATCAGGAGAAATTAATGGATTAAAGAACAAGATGTCTGCATGTCCCATCACTGGTAATATTTGATTATTTGGTTTAAGTATGGTTCCCAAATTTTTCCATTTTAAAGATACTTCCCTTCGTAGATAAAAATTAAATTGCATGTTAATTTGGGAGTACCTAGAGATTGTGTGAATATCCTGTTAATAAAGTTTTGTCCCAATGATTTTAGTCTCCATTGATAATTCTTGCCTGAGTTAATTATGACTATTATGGGTGTGAAATTTTGACTTTCTATTTCTTTCATTTTGTCCATAAAATATCAGATATCATTCTTCTGTTAATGGTGACATTTCCCTCTTCACACTCACTTAAAAAAATTTAGGATCCATACAGACGTGTGTATTCTGTATTAAATATTGCCATTATTCATTTTGATGTATAAATTGTCCTGAACTGGCCCAGCTGAAACACCCTCAGGTTAGTTTCTGTCTTGTTTTGAAATGTGTCCACCAATTTTCAGCATTTCCTTCCTCTGTGGATCAAGATGTTCTAGGTTCAATTTGTACTTTCCCAACTTAGCCATGAAATGAAACACTTCTCTTAAAACCAATGGTTCCTTCTAATGATGAGCAGTGCTTACAAACCAAGATCCTGGGGCTAAATGTGCTAATTGCTACTGGGTATCATTGACTTTAAGATGTATACTTGTACAAAGGAAAACCAATGGATAGATAATAGAAAGATATTTTAAATAGTGATTTCATACTAATTCAGGGATTTCTTCTCCACTTTACCCCACTTCATATTTCTATTTCTCTTTCCCCAAAATGATAACATATTTACCAATCTTATAATATTTTGAAACAGCTACTCCATCACCAACAAGCCTACTAAATAAAGAGCGTTTCTTTTTATCCTTCGATTATAATCCCATTGAAAGTATACAACAGAACACTGTGTTCAAAACTCATTTAGACGAAGTCTTTTGCTATACATCCGATTAAAAAGCTAGGCTTTGGGGGCACCTGGGTAGCGCAGTCATTAAGCGTCTGCCTTCGTCTCAGGGCGTGATCCCGGCGTTCCGGGATCGAGTCCCACATCGGGCTCCTCTGCTGGGAGCCTGCTTCTTCCTCTCCCACTCCCCCTGCTGTGTTCCCTCTCTCGCTGGCTGTCTCTCCGTCAAATACATAAATAAAATCTTTAAAAAAAAAGAACCTAGGCTTTGGTTTTTATTTGTTTCAATTTTAATGTTTTCTTTACTCTGCTATTGTTTATTTTTTGAATGAATAAAAATTATTATGGAGCAAAAGGCAAAATTATATGAAAAGATATACCCAAAGAAGTCCCATCTTCTCTAATTCCTGTACTTCACAGTAATACATGCTCATATAAAATAGCACACTGTATAGGTATGCATATATACGTATTACATATAAGTATATGTGTTTGCATGTGTAAAATATGTTTGTTTTTTTTTTAAATAGGCTCCACACCCAGTGTGGAGCCCAATGAGGGGCTTGAACTCATGACCCTGAGATCAAGACCTGAGCTGAAATCAAGAGTTGGACACTTAACCAACTGAGTCACACCCAGGTGCCCCAAGTATGCTGTCTTCTAGATATAAGCTTTTGAACTCTGCTTTGTCTCTTAAGAAGATATACTGGAAATCCCTATTTGTCACATAGTGGAGATTTATCCATACTTTTAGGGGAAGGAGGGATCAACTGCATAGGACTCCACTGAATGTGTATTTAAGTTGTTTCAATATTTTTCATTTACAAAGTCTTGCAATGAATAAACTCACGTATATGTTTCTTACCATTTTGAGTATATATTTAGGCTAAGTTTCTAGAGGTAGGACTGCTGAGTCAAATAATAACTGCATAGAGAGCGTGGTAAGATTTTACCAAATTTTTTCCAATGTGGATGTTAACATTTTAGATTCTCACTAGAAAGGCATGAGATGGCCTATTTTCTTAGGGCCATATTAGCAGACAGTATGGTCAAGCTTTCAAATATCTGCCAGTTGGAAAGGTGAAAGATAAACTTCATTTTTTTAATTTGTGTTTTCTTCATTATGAACAAAGGTGACTATGTTTTCATCTAAGAGCCTTTTGCATGTCAAATGACTATTTTTGTCTTTTGGCCATTTTCTGGGCATTTGGTCTTCCTTACTATTTAGAAAAAATGATATTTTAAGATACTTTAGCCCTTTAACTGTGACATAATATGAAAGCATTTTCTTCATGTTCATCATTGATCCTTTAACTTTGATTTGTTAATATTTGTCACACAACATTTCTTTATATTATACAAATTTATCAATTTAAAATATTTTGAGTCAGCCAAATTACAAATGAATTCAAGTATCTTGGCTTCTAGTACATGTGCGATGGATTAAAAATATTGTATTACATGATGCATTTGGTGTTAATTTTTATGTACAAGAATGGGTGTAAATGCAAATTATCTTTTTTATTTAAAACTCCCCTTCAGTGTTTTGAGATGCCACTTTAACTATATAAAAAACAAATTGTATGCTTCTTCAGTTCTACACTTTTACATGTGTTATCTTAATCCAATGGCTAATATCTGCTAGTATCAAATAATTGTGGAAAGAGTAGGTATCTCTGCCTAATTCCTGAGTTTAGTGGGAATGCTTCTAGAAATCCCCAATAAGGAAGTTAACGGGTTTAGGACTGAGGTATTCCTATTTCATTAGGTTAAGTATCCATCCATTATCTTATTACTGAGTGTGTTTGTGGGAAATGGGTGTTAAATTTTGTTGGAGAATTTTTCAATATTTATGGAAATATTCATGTGATTTTTCCCTCAGATCTATTAATGTGATGAATTATATTAACAGATGTTCTGATACTGAACATCTTGCATTCCTGAAATAAATCTTAGTGGGCCATTTTGTATAATTATCTTAATATGGTATTGAATTCTGTTGCTACTATTTTATTTAAGATTTTTCCATAAACATTTGTAAGTGAGGTTAATTTGCAGGTTTTTCCCCTATTATAGGGCTTTCGTATCAATGTTACAGTTGTATCACAAAGAGATTTAAGAAGTTAAGTCATTCTATATTCTGTAAAAATGTATATGGCTTTGGTATGGTGTGTACGTATTTGAAGATTCCATAGAATTCCCCTATAAAACCATCTGGGCTTATTGTTTTGTGTGGTATAATTCTGTGATAAGATCTTTCTGACAAGTAGTCCCTTTATGCAAAAATTTCTCAAAGATGCTGAAATATGATACAGATTTCACAAACTGGCTAAATCTTTCCTAATAAGAAAAGTGCAATGATACCTGTAAATACAGAAGCCACCACTAGTGTAAATGCACCGATGACAATGAAACATGCATTTGCCTAAGTCATGCACTTATGTTTAATTGTGATTATGAACTATGCAAGAAAAAGCATTTAAAGTAATGGAATCCACAGAATGAAGTATAATCCCAAAGGCCAACAGTAAAATCTCAGAGCCATGCAGCCTATATGTTGGCACAAACAAACTGGCACTCCAGCTTTTCATCCTCCTTAGGAAGCATGAACATGCAAATGTGATATTTCTAAATATCCATGAAGGCCATACAAGAATGTTTTGATACACGGAAAGTAAAATTGTGCCCTCACTTGATAGGGAATTTTTCAAAGGTTTTGTTAGAGTTGTGCACCTCTACCAGTCTCTGACCTAAAAAATCACTGCCTAAGGGGTACTCCAAGTAAATTTTTTTTTATAATAAGTTTTTATTATGTTAGTCACCATACAGTGCATCCCTAGTTTTTTATGTAAAGTTCCAGGATTCATTACTTGCATATAACACCCAGTAAACTTTCTAAGTGGATCCTAAATGAGAGAAGGAGGAGGAAGAGAGAGACTAGTAGATCGTTGTCTGCATTAAGGGAGGGGTGCACAGAGAGGAAAGTGGATAGGAAGCAATACAATTCTGACTTGCCCAAGTATCTTGTAGGAGAACCCTATACAAAACTGAAAAATACCGAAATAGCCCATCAACTGGATTGATTCAAGTAATTTATTTTTCTTTTTTGGAGAGCAGGGGGAGGGACTGAATTTAGCTGCTTACGTTATAGTGTTAATTTAAAAATGTATACAATATACAATATAATCTGATCTAATAATCTGACTGAAATAGGGAAAATTTGCTGGTAAGTGGAATGATTTTATTGCCTTTTCATAGACTAATATACAAGAAAAGGCAATCTGTGTGTTTTAATTTTAAAATTCATATATATACAACATATAATACGTGCACATATTTTATTTATATTCTCTATATAACTGTGTGTGCATAGGTAGATATCTAGATATTTGAATGTGTGTTATATATATATAAATATATGTAATATATTTATATATTTTTATTTATAAATATTTGTTTATATTTATATATAAAATTCATAAATATATATATCACACAGAGAAAGGAAGGAAAAGGGGTAAAAACTATTAATGCTTGCTTTCAAGGAGTTTACAATTCATTAAAGGTGACAGACGTGTTAATATAATGATATGAAGCAGCATAAAATATAGGCTAAATAGAGTTATAAATATTGTATAAAGTCAACACTAGTGAAAGGGGTGATTAATTTTGAGTTATGGAATAAGTAGAGGAACTAAGAAAGCAAAGATAGCTCTGTTAAAATAAGTGCTCTCAGCTAATTGGAATAATAGTGCTTCCCCATGCAAAATTTTAGGTTTTAGACAGGTTAGTGATGGTTGTGATTTGTATGTGCGTGCTTGCGAGCACGTGTCCGTGTGTGTGTGTGTGTGTGTGTGTGGTGTTTTTGTTGTGGGGAGGGGAAGGGTTTGTTTTCACATTGACAAGTTAGAGATATGCCAATATATCAGTTACTCCTATCTTATCAACTTAGTTATGCCTTCCGAATTAAAGGAATCCTCCCATCAGACAGTTCAAGGTCTTTGGCTAAAACTACAATCATGGTGGAGTGAAATGTTGTAGAACTTCCTTCTTTCTCTTCCAAAGCCAACATAACAAGCATCTGCGGTGTTGAGTTCCTTGTCTCTCTAGCTGGCTGTAGAGAACGAGATCATCTCCAGATATGTTAAGAGGATACCCTCTTTAACAAACTCCCCAAAGGTAGGGAACAAAATGGGGCCACTGCTCTTCAGAAGAGTGTCAAAATCATTCAGTAATCAAAATAGGCTATTGGAGTTCACAGGTTCTTTAATATGCACAACTACTATCTCCCTTTTAGCTTAATAAGGGGTTGTGCATCCTTACAATTAAAGATAATTGCAGAGTGTAAAAACTGCATTGTGATTATAGAAACACAGAATGAAGCTTGGTGACTACAAGACAAAGATTTCATCAACTGAACACCTTGAAACATGGTAGCCTTCAAAATACAATTCCTTCTCTTTACAGCACTTTCTTTTTATAGAGTCCTTTTCTTTCTTTACTCCCAACAGAAATACGTTATCTTGACTGATTGGGCTTTCCCTAAAAATTTTTAAGTTCATCAGTATCAATGTTAATTCTCTACATCATTTAAAAGTTGAATCTGTTTTAAAATCAGGATTCACTGCCCTTTTGTTTTGTTGTTTCCTTGGAAACCCTGTCAACAATGTCTTGTTAAATCTCATCTTGTTAAATAATTCCTGTGTCTTTCACTTAAAATTACTTGAGCAGATAGAGGAAGCTGGGATGAGATGCTCTGAAATAAGAGACATAGGGGTTGTTTTTACCTGATCAGGCAGAAAACTTCAATTTAGAGGCACTACATTAGGAAATGGTGATTTTGGTTTTGTTTTTGTGGTTTGGTTTGGTTTTACGTATTGAATTGGTGCTACAACTTGATAAACATCATGTTGGATGTTTCTCCCTGAGACTTTATACAAAAATGTGTAGAACTTACATACTTAAGAATGGGAAGGAGGTAGGGGCACCTGGGTGGCTCAGTCATTAAGCATCTGCCTTTGGCTCAGGGTGTGATCCTGGGGTTCTGGGATCGAGCCCCACATCAGGTTTCTCTGCTGGGAGCCTGCTTCTTCCTCTCCCACTCCCCCTGCCTGTGTTCCCTCTCTCACTGGCTGTCTCTTTCTCTCTCTCTCTCAAATGAATAAATAAAATCTTTAAAAAAAAAAAAAAAGAATGGGAAGGAGGGTGGAGGAAATTGTGAAGAAGCCAGTTAAATTTTTCTTTGACAAGTAAAGAGGGCAACCCCTATCATAATTTTATATGAATTTCTCAGAAGAAAAGGTACATGCAGTTGCAACACCACAAGCCAGGAGCATGTTCTCTTTCTTGAATGAAAAATGACTATTCAGTAGAACAGCTTGGCAAGAAAGTAAGTCTTAAAAAAAAAGGGGGGGGTAATTCTTTAAACTGTATTGGCTATTCATCATTAACCTATAAGACATGATCAGCTTTACTTACTGGAGAAGCATGCAGCAATGTCTGTCGAACTAAACACATTCGGTCAACAAAGCAACAGGATTCAAGAAGTGGTAAATGAGTAACAGAAAATAAAAATCCCCAAAGAAAGTTCATCTGGAAAAAATATTCATTGGGAAGTAAACAAAATTCTGGGCAATATTCTAAACATTGTCAATTCCCAAGTGGTTTAGGTCATCTTGGTGTTCTATCCAACTTGTTGGTCAATGGTAACGCTTTAAACTATTAAACTGAGTTTGTGGAAATGCATATAAATTAGACACTGATTTGGGCTTAATTTATTCATTTTCCAAATAATATGCAAATTTGTGTAAACCTGGATTTTAAAATAAGATTTACAGGCTGTAAACCCTGCAATCTGACAATTTACATGTTAATGTGGTAATTCAATTCAACAAACATTTATTGAACTCCTAGCAAAGTACTGTGCTGCGTGTTATAGGAACATTACCCGTGCCATTTAGGGAACATACAACTAAGAGGTGAGATAGGCAGAATAAAGTCTAATTTTGCTCCTGACATTATAACCACATTAGCAGTTAATGCAAAATGAGATAGCATATGGAACAACTAATATTTTGCAGGTGTCTTTTTCTTTGTATTATCATCTTTTAGTGTGGACAAAATCCCTGTTACATCTCCCCTGAAGCTTTGGGGTTAGGGGTTGAAAACAATTTATTATGCTTTCTTTCTTGCTTAAATTAGTAAATTTTCTCTACTCTGGGTCAGCTATACATTATCCACTTTTGAATCAATCCTCCTTTATGTAAAATTCTATTTGTTTTATATTTTAGGTGGCAGTCTTGCCAAGTTGGTGAATAATAGCTTGCTTTCACTGAATTTACCCTAGTATAGACTTCAACAGATAATAGTTGAAGCTGAGATACAATTTACTTTCATATAATGATCATAGGAAGTACATTGAAAAGGATGGAACAACGGTGAAAAGGAGAAGTCTATTTAAAAAAATGCAAGGGGCACGTGGTTGCCTCAGTTGGCTGAACGTCTAACTCTTAATTTCAGTCTAGGTCATGATCTTGGGGTCCTGGGATTGAGCTCCATATCAGGCTCCATGCTTAGTGTGGAGTCTGCTTGAGATTCTCTCTCTCCCTCTGCCCCTCCCCTGACTCTCTCTCTAAATAAAATCTTAAAAAAAAAAAAAAAAAAGCAAATGAAAACACAGCAATCAAGCAGATAACACAATGAAAATTTTCCAATTGCATAATCCATACATTTAGGATAGAGTGTCCACAGAAACATCAAACAGCACAATATTTTTTCCTATCAATGAAGTATATTGACCCACCCTATGTATCTTATTTTAATGATTTGCTATATTTTCTTAGTTGATTATATTATGCAAGCACAGCAGAAAGAAGAAATCTGGGAACTGACACCTTTTGACTTTCTGTCTTTGTGAGACATTCTTTTTAGTCCTTTTACATATGATAGTTTTTTAATTCTCAAAACCATTTTGCATGGCAGATATAATTATTACACTATTTGTTCAAAGGAGACAACTGAAACTCAAAAAGGTTAATGGTTTGGCTGAATTCACAAAAGTATTGAAGGTCAATACTTGAATGACAAGCCAAGTTTTTAGGATCTCAGAAAATAATCCTCTTTTCACTCTACCTGGCTGCCCTGATTATGATCAGAAAATATAATAGACGGCTGTGAATATTTTATTTTAAATAACCATGGGGAAAATCCTTTATTTTTTCTTTCTTTCTTTTTATAATTGTACTTTAAAAATCAGGAATCAGATTATGTTTGAGTCCCACACATCAAAGATCAAAATAAGACCTTTAAAAAAATGGTTATGTAGGGGTACCTGGGTGGCTCAGTTGGCTAAGTGTCCAACTCTTGTTTTCGGCTCAGTTCATGATCTCAAGGTCATGAGACCCATGTCAGTCTCTACACTGGGCATGAAGCCTGCTTAAGATTTTCTCTCTCCTTCTCCCTCTGCCCTTCCCCACGATCATGCACACTCTCTCTCTCCCTCTCTTGAAAAAAAGAGAGAGAGAGAGAAATGGTTATATAATCTGATAGGAATATTGATGTAATGCTATTGAGGATAAGATTCTCACATGTAGGCTTGGGAAACATCTCTCATTGATTAATAAGCATTTATTGTTTCCCTTCTATATGATCTAGAATGCCATGGTTACTATAGGAGATTAAAAAAACAACAAAACATGATTTGATCCAGCAAATATATATTGAGCATCTAGTTTATTCAACACATTACCCAAGAGAAAAGGGAGAGTCTTGGAATCAGGAAGAACTTCAACAGAAGAATATATAGATGGAAAAGACCTACGGCTATTATTTAAGAAGTGTATAATCTGGTTACTGATACACAACTAACACATGTGAAGCGATTCAAGGAAAATGTAGTCTTATTACCATTTGAGGTTGAGGTCCAAAAAGCAAAGCAATCCTTTGAGGGAAGGGTAAGTCTAAGACTTCATAAGACATGTTAATTGAAATTCGGGGGGAAAAATATACACACACACACACACACACACCCGCTCTGGTAACACAAAGACTATTTGAAACATTCAATCAACCTTAATTTGAAGGTGGAAAATTGTTTGATATTCATATTCAAGCATTGATAAAGTATAGTTTTTAAGAACAACATGAAATCTGTATATCAAAGTCAATTTTAGATGAATGTAGATAATTGCAGTGGACAAAATTCAATTAAGCCTTCTTTTAGAGGAAAGCTATAATATTTTCTGATATATTTTTGAACTATATCATATGGCTTATTTCATAGTGAAAATGTATACTGATTGAATCACAGAGCTAGTGACCCACCATGATACATACTGTGAGATGTTTCTCGAAAGTGGTAATGAGTTCCTTCCAATAATATTTGTCTAGTTTGTTCACACAAACTAGAATATTTGCAGTTTCATTGGAATATAAAAGTGGAGAAAGTAAGCAGCAGAAATGCAAAACCACGGTCACGAAAGCAAAATCACACAACTATGTCAAAGGAGGAACAAAGCTTTTGGACTCATTAAGCTGATGTTCTTTTGCTCTGCTAAATACCTGCGTTAACATTCTAGTAGACATATTCATTAGTTTAATCTGTGTTTAAATAAAGGTGATTTTTCCACGCAGGATCATCATGAGCACCAACTTTTCTTATTTTTTGAGATACCACAGCTTCTCTCCATTAAATATTAAACATCAAAAAGAAACAGGATTAATGAACTATCTTGGGTATATTCAAAGGTATAAACTGTGTGGGTGGGCAGGTCTGCGAATGTGGGGTTAGCACAACTAGCACCATGTACTCCATCGCCTGTTCTAGAACCTAAATTGTGATTCATGACATTGAAATTCGCTTTAAATTTTTCATGTGTCTTACTGCCTTTTAACCTCTGCTGATGTGTGTTATCATTAAATATATATTTACATAAACTTTTACTGAGGCCACATAAAAATACTCTTTCGTTGTGCTAGAAACAAAACGACTACAATACGAATTGATGAGTGTGATGGTTCAGACAAAAAAACAAGACCAAACATCAACCTTGATATATATCTCTCTTTATCAAACTCAATAGGAGGTGCAATTTTCAGTTGTTAAACTCTAAAATTTTGGGTTGACGGCCCTAAACCTGCCATCAGGTTATTTTTTCTTATCTCCACAATGCGCCTGGAAAAAGACATAAATGTGTATTTGTGACGAAGATAGAGTACTCCTGAGAGATTTTCCCAGGTAGCTCTCTCTAAGGAGAAGGTTACAAAAACATTCTACATTGCCTCTCAGCTTGTGAATCTTCCTCTTTTAAAAACATGGCTGGACCTCCGGCTATTGCATTTACCTAGAGCTGAGAGCAGATGCAAGGCGTTATTTTTCTCCTAAGATAAACGATATCAATGGCCTCTTATGTAAGATTTACATTATAAAATAATCTTGGGGTACTTAGATTATTAATTCTGTGTCATATGATAGTGTTATAACAACAAACTTCATGGAGGAATGAAATTATTCAGGCTTTAGCCTTAGTCAGATCCAAATCTTAACCCAGCTCTGGCACTTAAAAGTTAAGTAATTTTCACATTTTTGAGGCTCGCTGTTCTCATCTTAGAAAACAGGATAACAAAAGCTGCCCATTTGATTCTCGTGATAATTAAGCAGGATAATTGAGAACTACCACACTCCACAATTGAGTCGCCATTTATATAACATAAAAGTAGTGCCCCGTGGCATTGGGAAATACAGTACTTTGAGTAACAGGTGCAAAGCCCTCACCACAGGTCTACACAGAAAGTAGACACCCAGTATTTACATTATTCAATACCATTGTAATAACGAAAACAGTGTGGGTTTGGCATACTTTGCATATCAAAACTGTTTATTGAGCAAAACAACAATGTGTTAATGCCCGCTTTGGATTCCACATGCCTAGGACAATGCCTGGCTCATGGAAATAACTCAGTATCTGTATGCTGAATACAAGAAGATCACATTAATCTTGTATGACTGGTAGATCAGGAGCCCTTTGAAAAGTTTTATCTTTCAGTAAGAATGCCCAATGAACTTATGCATAAGGACAAGTGACATCTGAGACACAACCCTTTAGTTCCATAAAGCAAAATAAGCTTTTGTGATTTTTTACTATGATAATGTGTGTGTTAATGGTATACACATGGGATTACTCAAACTTAAAGTAACGCTGGTGTGTGTGTGTGTGTGTGTGTGTGTGTGTGTGTGTGTGTGTGTATTCTGCATTTAAAAAAAGAGTGGGATGTCTGGCAAATAATACAAATGGTCCCTGACTTAGTTGGACTTAACAATTTTCGACTTTACGATGGTGCACAAGTGATACACATTCAGTAGAAACCATACTTTGAATTTTGATTTTGTATCTTTTTCCAGAACGGTGATACATAATATGATCCTGTCTCATGACGCAGAACAGTGGCAGCAGTCACAACTCCCAGTAGGAGGCAATCAGGAGGGTCAACAATAGATACACTGACAACCATCCTGTCCCCACACAGCCATCCTGTTTTTCATTTTCCGCATAGGATTCTATAAATTACATGAGATACGCAACAACTTTTCATAAAATAGGCTCTGTGTTCGATGATTTCGCCCAACTGTAGGCTAATGCAAGTGTTCTAAGCATGTTTAAGGTAGGCTAGGCTAACCTACATTGTTCGGTAGGTTAGGTTTATTAAATTCATTTTCAATTCACGATATTTCAGCTTAGGAAAATAGGGGTTTATTGGGACATAGCCCCATTGTACGCCGAAGAACATCTGTATATAATGCTAGCATTAAGGCATAGACGTACTTAAAGACATCTCAGCAAACATTCAAAAGAAGAAATAAAATCTAATATGTGAAGTTAACAATGTGGCCTATTTTCTACTTTGTGGGGAAATTTACACCAATGATATTGTCCAGAACTGTCCGTATCAGTTTTTGTGGTCCCCCTATTTGCTGAGCATCTATGAGGCGCATTATGCTGTCTTAAAGCAGCCTCATCCGAAGATGGCATTCCTCCCTACAGATCCATTGCTGCATGAATCTTGACTCCTAAACTCACATTTGCCGCCTCCATTAACTTTTTCAATGTGAGGAAGAGATTGGCTTTACCAGATTGGCTGCTAGCAATGTCAGAATATCTCTGAGCACAACAGGAAAACTGAGTTTCAGAGAAATGAAGCAGCTTCCCCAAATGTTCGACAGTGGCAGAGGTAGCCGGGACCACAGCACAGCACTCTTCATCATCCAGACTCGCCACCTTGCCTGATTCCACCCTGAAAGGTGAGTTTAAACCCAAGAGAAGGAACCGCTTGTCTTCAGCAGGAATCTCTCTCCCCGTTACCTAAATTACTTTTATTAGACCGATGTACTTATAATACTCAGCAATATCAAAGTGGTATCAAAGAAAAGTGGGAAATTGATTGTCTTTTACCGTATCTATGTGTTTCCCACAATCTATGTCCATAACAAAAATGATAACTAGCTCCAGCTGCTTTGAGGTATGTTTCTGAATCCTAGTACTCTAACCTCATTAAAGTTTAGGATTCTTGAAGTTAGCGGTTAATTCACGAGCCCACAGAGAGGGAAGAACCTGGCCCCGTGTGTTCACTCTCTCCAAGTTGCTGTAGTCAGTTTCAGTCACAGAAATGCAGAGCCAGACAGAGCCAAACAACCAAATGCCATGGGTTCCAGCTTTTTAAGCCTCTGGGATCCTAAAGATTCAGATCCTAGTCTCTAGCCTTTAAACTCGAGCAGGTAAATCTTTATTAAGCCTCAGTTTCTTTCTCTCTGAAATTAAGGAACAAGAGTTCTTAACTCATAGAGTTACTGTAAGGATTAGGAACTCATAAGATTATATAAAGGACTTGGCCCTTTCTTATGCTGCAAATTCAGTTTAAATGTCAGGGTCCCCCCACCCCAGAAAGTTCTTCCCTGATTACCTTATTTAAATTGGCCTCCTTGCTATTCTTTTTAACCTGTCATCCTACTTATCTTCTTTATAACATAATCGGTGATTATTGATTTTGTTCTTTTGTTCATTAGTTTATTGTCTGTCTCTCCCACAAATCTGTAAACTCTGTGAGGTCTGGGTCTGTCTGTATCCACAAGACCAAGCACAATGCTGGGATAACACTTCACATGAAATAAATCTTAACCAACGAATAGTGTGCAGTAATCAATTAATAATAATAATTAGTTTTATTATATAAGTACACGTTTAATGTAAGTATTACCCTTTATAATTGTGGCCATTAATTCATTTCAGAGAACTTGGGATTTAATATTTACATTTTCACAAAACATAAAAAACTAGGAAAAAAGATTGTCAGACTAAGAATTGGATAATTAATTAGGAAGACAGGGCCACATTACTAAAACTTGTATATAATCCATCTCTGTGGTGCTTGAAGTCTATCCATAATATCCCTGCTAAGGGCTTATCTGCCACTGCTTAATTGACCTCTAACAACAGGAAGGTTACAATCTCAAGATGCAGTTCCATCCATTTTTAGACTGCTCAGATCATTAGGAAATCTTTCCCTATGTTGAACAGAAATCAGTGTCCTGGAAGCAAGAATTCACCGGAACCACTTCAACCCCCCAAGAATGCATAGCACATTTCTAATTATCATTCTTATATTAGCCCCTTATCAAAATAAAGACGCCTTTCACATACTCCTTAATTTTTCTCTTCTCTAGGTTAATTAACTCCACCTCAGTCAATTTAATCACACATTCATATTTGTAGTCATATTTGTAGGACATATTCAGCAGATATGGCCACACGTTCAGAATCATAACACAGTGAAGATATTAAATGAACCCATTTTATTTCTATAATTATTTATGGCCCCACAAAGCACTTTCACATTCCTAATGAGATAGCATCTTGTTTGCACATTCCTTTAGGCATTAGTTTACGGGGCCTCAACTAGAAAATAGTTCTGGACTAAGCATAATAAATTTTCTGTACTTTTGTAGTGAAGAAGACATGCAATTACTTTCCCCAGGCTGATAGGGTAAACCATATTTACGATTTTCCAAATCTCAGTAGCGGGTCTCATGTTTTCTTCGAACAGGAAACTCTGATGATGCTATTCACTCATTTATCTCAGATATCACATGGATATCACACCTAGACCTCTGTGGTAGGCAGAATAATGTATCCCCTTCCCAAAATGTCCATGTCCTAATTTCTGGAACTGTGACTATATTATTTTACATGACAAAAGGAGTTTTTGCAGATGGGATTAAAGTTAAGGGTTCTGAGCTGAGGAGATTATCTTTGATTTTCCAGGTAGGCCCAAACTAATAAAATGAGCCCTTGAAAGTAGAAGAGAGAGAAGAATAGGTTGGAGAGATTCAAACTGTGAGAAGGACTAGCCTCTGCCATCGTTGGCTTTGAAGGTAGAGACAGCCATGAGCTAAGGAATGTGACTGACCTCTAGAAGCCGAGAGTGGCCCTCCGCTGACAGGCAGCAAAGAAACAGGGATGTCAGTCTTACAACTTCAGGCAACTGAATTTCAATTAGCAAAGAAATGGACCCTCCAGGATGACATGCACTTCCTCACGCCCTGATTTTAGGTCAGTGAGACCTGTGTCAGATTTCAGTCACACTGAATTGTAAGATATCAACTGGGTTATTTTAAGCCACTAAATTTGTGTTAATTTACTACATCAGCAACGAAAAAACTAATACAGTCTGGATCCCTGTAAATTAGTACCAATGCTCTGAGGGGGATATAGTTCAATAAATTATAGACTCTTTATAAGCCAGAATTGCATTTTTGGAGTCCTCTGTTTTGTGCTATTCCATGCAAACCTACATAAACTCACTCCTTCATGCCTGCTAACGACAAATGACACAACATTTCATTAACTACAACAAGTTCAAAGTTTGGGAATACTCTTGGTTATCAGATACTTTGAAGACCGGTTCTGTATATGACAAAGTGATTTTATTCTTAATTTCGGAGAAAACAGGTAGATATATGTGATTCGAAATTTAAGAACAATAAAAGCCTCTTTTGTCTCTCTCCATCTCCTTTCGTTCCTTTCTTCCCTCCCCTTCCTTTTCTCCCCACACCCAACATATCATAGAAGTTTTCAGATTTTTGGAATAGAGATAATGAATAGCATCGTAATAAAGACTTACTGTACTGTATGGTGAGAACGTACTTGGCTCCCAGAAAATGACTGACTCTCCTCAGTGTCTGAACACTGAAAAAGCTATTTCTTCAACCAGAGCTACTAGTTTTGTAGAGCTGTGTGCTCAGTGTTTACAACTCATGTGAATATGTTTGCAGCAGAGGAAGAAGAATGTTGCTAACAGAAAGCGAAAGTCCTGAATCTGGTGAATCTTTACTGCTACTGCTGTGGCATAGTTCCTGGCAGCTCATTAATTCTTAAGATAATTCAATTTCATCAATTCAGTTTCTCAAGTTCATAAATTTTCCAGAGAAAAATGATATCACCCTCTCGGAGATCTATCTGAGTCTGGCATTCTCAAAAATAAAGGAGTGGTGAGTATGAGAAATGTGGCAACTATTAACAGTATTCACTCAAGACTTCTAGTTTTCCCTCCAGACATATGCCAGGATTGCACTTTCCTATCCCTTTGAGTTAAACGTGGCCCCATACATGGCTTTGTTCAGGAACACATGAGGAGAAGGAACGCATGTCACTTTTGGGTGGAAGGGCTGAAAGTCTGTGTGCAGTTTTCACGTTCCTGCTTATCTTTCCTCAGCAACCATGAAAGCATAGAAATGAAACTTCCCCCAGCCTGCAGTCATGAATAAGAACGACATGGAATAGTGCAGCTCTACCATGGACATACAGTGCAAGTTAAAAAATTAATACTCCTTTGCTATTCTAGCCACAGATAGGTTAAAGTTGTGTTTTCCAAACTATTCTAGTCATATTCATAAAGAACTTGATACCTAGAAGTAGAATGCTGCCATATCAAGACCTAAAATATGTAACCTTGGTTTAAAAAGATTCAAATAGTGGACAAATTATTAAAAGTGAGAAAATGATAACCTGTCTTATGTAATGGCAAAGCATTTGGTGAAGATGTCACTTCTTCTAAGTTGGGAATCATTCCAGAGAAATAATAAACTTGTAACTTTAGGGCAAAATTAGAATATAGAATGCTAATCTTTTGTGTTGTCTGTGTTTGGCAAAGCACCAGGAAAAAGAAAAAAAAAAAAAAAGGAGATAGAGAGCTCAGAAAATAATTAACCAGCATATAATTAGTAATTAAAGAGAATAAAGACAGTCGATGGATTCAGGGACTTGCAGCATAAAATATAAAGCAAAACCTTCAGGGGCAAAGTCCACTAAAACTCAAGATGTAGTCATCAAAAGTATGACCAACACACCCATTGTGAAAAGCCCTGAAGGGATCACGGTGTCTCAGAGTAAGGATCCCGCTGGCTGTCCTGTAATTTATTTCCATTAGACACATTTGCTATGGACAAGAGGCAGAGGGAATGGTCCTCCTGGTGAAACCTAGGTGCCCATAGCCCAACCTAGAAAGAGAAAGAAGTCACTGGAGTCAGAAACTAAAGAAATACAGCAAAAGCTAACAAATATGAAATAAAAAGTACCACCACAGTAGCTTAGCTAACAGCACATGGAATCTACCAGAGTCAAACAGGTAAGGAGCCAGCTAAGTTTTTGAGAAAAAGACTCTAAATACTTAAAATTTTAAAGACTCCTGGGCAGAAGGTGAGTTAAAAAGAGCTGCTCATCCCTCCGAGGAGAGCGTATTCTCTCAGGTGCATTTCAGATGTGACCAAGGAGAATGATTAAAGAGGAGGAGGAGGAGGAGGAGGAGGAGGAGGGGGGGGGGGGAGGAGGGGGAGGAGGCGGGGGAGGGGGAGGAGGAGGAGGAGGAGGAGGAGGAGGAGGAGAAGGAGGAGAAGGAGAAGAAGACTTCCCCGCAAAAGGATAAACCAAAAGAATATGGACTGGGAATCCATAAACAGAGGAGCCGATCCTTCCAACAGAGCAGAATTATACCTAATCAGAAAACATATGTGAGCCTCAGGAAGTATTTATTCCCATCAGCATTTGATCATTACCTTTCAGCTGTAAGAGGAACACATAATTTTCCCTTTGATTCATAGACCTTCAGGCCAAGAATTCCCAGGGCCAGACTCAATTAAGAAACTATAGAGTCTCTTTCAGAGTCTGAGACTCTGAGCTGGACACTGCAACAGGTTGCCTCCTCTGAGTTTTCTCTCATGGAAGGGGTAAATGTGCTTCTGCATGGGAATAGGAGTCTGTATCAGTCAGGGTTCTTCAGAGAAACGGAATCAGCAGGATGTGTGTGTGTGTGTGTGTGTGTGTGTGTGTGTGTGGTCCTGTTGGACCACATAAATTGCATCCCTCTCTGTATTAACCTTGGTGCTCTTCTGCCTGAAGATTTCACTGCCTGTGAGAAGTTGGACTAATGCCTATGGATATTATCTTTCACTTATTCAAAAATGATCCCTTTTAAATGAAGGAATTGCTCTGCTGTGCGTACATGTGTGGACAGAGAGAGAGAGAGAGAGAGAGAGAGAGTGTGTGTGTGTGTGTGTGTGTGTGTAAGGGAGCAGACCAGAGATTCAAGAAGATTTGTAGTTCCAGTACAAAGACAGACTGCAGTCAGAATTCCTTTCTGCTCAGGGAAAGTCAGTCTTTGTACTATTAAGGCTTTGACTGGTATGAGGCACCTGGGTAGCTCAACTGCTTAAGAGTCAGACTCTTGATTTTGGCTCAGGTCATGATCTCAGAGTCCTGAGATCATGCCCACACCGGGCTCCCTGCTTAGCATGGTGTCTGCTTAAGATTTTCTCTCTCTCTCTCTCTCCCTCTGCCCCTCCCCCCTGCTCACTCATGTGCATGCTTTCTCTCTCTCTCAAAATAAATAAATAATTAAGATCTTAAGGGACACCTGGGTGTCTCAGTCATTAAGCATCTGCCTTCAGCTCAGGTCATGATCCCGGGGTTCCAAAATGGAGCCCCACACTGGGCTCCCTGCTTATCAGGGCGCCTGCTTCTCCCTCTGCCTGCTGCTCCCCTACTTGTGCGCTGTCTCTCTCTCTCTCTCTCATTGTCAAATAAACAAATAAAATCTTTTCTTGAAATATTACTAAAATAATTAAAATCTTAAAAAAAAAAAAAGGCTTTGGTTGGATGAAGCCCACCCACATTGTGAAGGATAACAGGCTTTATTCAATGTACACAGATTTCAACGTCAATCTCATCCAAAAGTCACCTTCACAGACACACGAATAATATTTGCTCAAATATCTAGGTATTACGGCCCCGTCCAGTTGACACATAAAATTAACTATCGCAGAGTCATCTGAGAATTTGTTGATGAGAGGGAGGTACCGACCACAACTTTGTAGCTTTTTTTTCTTCTGTGCACCATCTTCACATCTCCTTCTCTGATCTGCTTCTCCTGCCATTCTCTCTCACTTCTATGTATGCTTGCAATTTCCCTGGGCCCACCCAAATGCACTTTCCCACCCTCCAGGCTCCATGAAGTTTCATGACACTCAAGAAATTAAATGACTTCCTTTGACCAGTGAAATGTGAGCAGATGTCACTTCTGGCTGGAACTTTAACAGGCCAAGACAAAATTCTGCAAACTCTTTGTTCCTTAGCGTTGGTAACTATAAATGGTCTAGGGAGTATAAACCACCTAGAGGGCCCCCTGTCAACTTGCACTTATCGCCCATTATGCACAACAGGGAACCCTCCCTGTTTTAAGCTTACTGATGTCACTGGGTTGTTTCATGGTATAATCTAGCTTATTTTGCCAGAAAAAAAAAATGTATAACAAGAGGAAAGTAAGGAAGAGATGTTATAGGAAATATGTATGCATAGAGTTTAGGTCTGAACAAATTGATATTGAATCCTGAGATTACTTCTTCCTAGTTGTGATACCATGTTAAAAATTATTCAATCTCTCTGATTATCAGTCTTTAACATCTGCAAACTGAAGATACTTATGTATTTATTGAACTTCTACTGTATGCCAGGTATTATTCTAGGCCCTGGAAGAATAAAGACGGATAAAATGCTGAATATTTACAAGTCTATTGACAATAGAATATAACAGTAAATTCTTACTCTACATTCTAAAACACTGTAGATAGTCAATAAATGTTTTTGATTTCCTTTGAACACTTACTTTAATGTAGAAGGATCCTAACCTTTACTGTTAACAGTGCTGATACCACCTGCTAACAGGTGGTTAAAAAAAGAAAGTCAAAGTCTACCTTGTTTTTCCTTTAATCAACATAAATGCCAAGAACCAGTCAGACTAGAGTTTTGCTAAATTGCATGTTTGCTTTGGCATTCAGTACAAATGCCAAATTCATCACAAGTCTCCAGGGGAAGAGATTACTTTCGAGCAGGCAGTGATGCTTTACTGGGGAGAATGCCTCCTTTGCTTCTTCCCTATGACCTCTATATTGTACATTATATTCTCTCCTCTTTCTTTGTCCTCGGTAAACATGACCCAGATAAGAACATAAATGGGCAACTAATAAAGGGACAAACAAAAATAGACAAGAAATGTATAAAAAATATTAATGCTTATTAATGATAAAGAAAAATCAAAATAATAGAACAGAACAGCATTGCCATCTGCTATAGATCAAATGTTGGTGTTCCCCTCCCCAAAATTCGTATGTTGAAACTAAATCTCCAATGTGACGGTATTCAGAAGTGGAAGGTGCTTAAGTCATGAGTGTGAAACCCTCATAGTGGGATTAATGTCCTTAAAAGAGCCCCCAGTAAGATTCCTGGTACTTCAAGCAATGTAAGGACCCAGCAAGAAGACAGATATCTATGGACAAGGAGGGGGCTGTTCACCAGACACCAAACTTGACGGCTCCTTGATCTTGGACTTCCCAGGTTCCAGAACTGCGAGAAATACATGTTTGTTGTTTAAGCCACCCCATCTATGGCCTTTTGTTATAGCAGCCCAAATGGACTAAGACAGTACTCATCAAATTAGTTAATATTTAAACACTGAATCACTCCCCTACATTGCTGAGAAAAACTTTCTAGATTTAGCAAGGATGTAAAATACTCAAGTTATGTGTGTTACTCCAATATATTATTTGGGGTAGTTGATTCTACTAAAATAGTGAAGGATAGCACCCAAAGTTATGAGCATGTTTATTCCAGCTCTGCTTCTAATAATATAAATTTGGATACAATATGTTTTTAACACTAGAGTCTGGGTGAAATAAATCAAGATAGATATCTATAAGGAAATACCATAGAAACTTTTTAAAAATGTTGCACACATACCTATTAAAAAGAAAACATATTTACAATAAATCGTTGAATAAAAAATTATTGTAAATATGTTTTCTTTTTAAAAGGTATGTGAATACAGAAAATACCCAAGTGAACATCAGTGATAACGGACACTATGTTGAGTGATGGAGTATCCTGAGTATTAAGGATCTTAAGAGCTTTTTGTTAAGAAATATTCTGATATTTCTTAAATGAATGTGCATTGCTATTGTACTAAATAAAATCAATAAATAAAGTAAGCCACAGCAGGCATTGACAACTAAAGATATCATCAAACATCAGGTCCTTGCCGGAGCTAAGAAGATGTGTATTTGTTGATAGCTGATCGAATTTGCATCACCAATAAAAATCACAGAGGATTTTTTTTTTTAAGTTGCCAAGAAAGGCATCTCAAGTACACAAAGAAATGCTAGGTTCTTCCAAGAGTATCAAGAATACAAAATATATATGTCAATTCTGTACATGGTGAATTAGAAATGAAAGGGACTCCAGCCCCCTTCTCCCTGGAATTACTCGTTAGCTGGGTGATTTTTCCCAACCTGTTATTAAAGGCTCTTAGGATAGTCAAAAATGGATTAATAGCAAAGGGCATATTGATTAAAATGTAATGTCTATTATAACTAAATGATGATTTTGCCTGCAAGTGGGAAGTACTCAGAGGCATCCTTTTGGCATTTATATATAGTTCACTCTGGTGCTCCACACAGAACTTGATTCGCCCTGAGTTACTGGGAGGAGAGGTATGTGTGTTAGACTACTCATTTTTTTAAAAAAGATGTTCTCCCAGACAGAGGGAAATCTTTTCGTTTATTTTTAATACTTCTTTCTAAGGAATCAAGGTAAATACTTTTTTTCTTTGTAAGTAGACCTAAAATATACACAACGTCAAACATTTAAAAGTTTAAAAGAGAAATGCACTAAAAAAATTTTGTAAGCCCTGTAACTCGAGCAGTGAAATTAATGACTTCCCCTTTTTATTTCATTATCTGAAGTTTATGGTTTTTTGTAGCAATTTTTATGGTTTAAAATAGGAAGGACTTCCTTTCCAAAACAGACGGCATGTGAGTGATGAGGTATAATCTATCAGAATTTACTGCCACTTCTGACCTCACAGACACAGACACACACAGACAGACATACACACACTCACACACACACACACCCCTATGTCTGGTAATCTCAGAAACTGAAATATTAAAATATCATGAGCCTCCTGCTTTTTTACGTAGCATATAAAATAAAAACATGCTGAAAACTAAACTATTTTACACTATTGTAAGATGTGCTGCAGTTTTAAAACCGGAAAATTTTGAAAGCCACATGTGCATCTTAAAACTTGTGGAATTGGCTAATTCACAATATGGAAGTAGTTGCTTCTCAGTGAATGGCATTATAATGGAAGTGTCTATTTTTTTTTAACTCTGCACTAAGTAACTGTTTCATGAAATAAAAGCTCTTATTGAATACTTACTCTGTGACAAATAGTTTTCTTAAAGATATCCTAAAATTAGTTGTTATAAAACTATATGGTAATTCAGAAAAACTCTTGGCCTATGGATGCAAATTCTGGTTATACACTAAGATTAAAACTATATTAAAAAATGATATAAATGTACAAAAATTATAATAGTTCTAGGTTAGAGGTATAAACTTTTTTTCCCTCAATTTCTCAAACTCTCCACAATAGGTTTATAACCTCTTTTATGATTTCAAAGCAGCAAGTAAATTTCCAGCACTCAAATGCTGTGGAAATATTTTGGTCAGTGATTAGATAAAGGACTAAGTTTAATATTAAGAACTGCCTCTTTCCTTTAATACAGACTTTAAAAAATATTCAGAGGGTAATGTGTGTACTTGAACAAAAAAAAGCATATTTCTCATTTGAATTCTTCTCAGCTGGAAAAGATCCAATTCTATTGCTTTGAGACATCTCCTCTTTAAAAGTAAAAAAAAAAAAAAAATTAAATAAAGAACAAAAAACAAAACACTAAAAAAAAATCTCTAACTTGTTGAATGTGAACAATACCAAGATAGCCAAGACTTCCTTTTTTTTTTTTGGTAAATAGGGGCACCCATACCAACAAACTGATGGTTTTATCAAGGTCTGAAAGAGCTCAACCACTGGACATATGAGTCAATTATCTCTTAACACCTTCTAAAAGGAAAAATTAAATGGGTGAAAGTTTGATTTATAACCCTGGTAGATTCAGTAGAAATTCAATGCTATCCATCCATTGGGGGGAAAAAAAAGTACAGAGGAAATGGTACCACCTTCTAATAATTCAATTTCAGAACATGGTTTAGAGGCCAATCTCAATGTACAGAAGGAAATGACAAACATGGCTAAGGCAATATTTTATCATATTTTCCCAAGACTTCTTTTTGTATTAACATGCAGTTCATGCCTATTATCTAAATATTTACATTTAATTTGTTGCTTACTACTATTAGTGATCAATTTTGCAAACTTATAGTCAATATGACAGTAATTAAAGAATCTCTAAGAGAGACATTATAACACAGCCCTGATAGGAAATATCTGGCACGTTCGTGGAGAGTTAATTTAAAAGGAACTATTTACAAAGAGGTACCCAGGGTGTAAAGGAACTGGGGTGCAGGGCTCTGAAGTAGTAAGACAAAAAGAGTTATTAATACCTCTAGGTCAGAAAGGCCTAGGTGGGGGAGCTGTTCATGTAAACAGTGTCCACACGTTTCACCCATGGAAGGTAGCTTTGATGGAAACAGATCTGTGGCTGAAGGATCTAGCCAATCTTAGATAAATATACAGAAAGGGATCCTACGGAGTGAGTACCTTGATCTCACTTTTCCTTTTTATTATCTCTTGCTGGTGCTCTCCTTTGGCCAAAAAAGGGACTAAAGCCCTCTAATCTAGCATTTAACAGGTCAGCCTCCAGAGCAGAGGGCAGCATAAAACGAGTAAACAAAGGATATCCAACTAAACAACTAAATGGGGCCCAGACAGTAAATTGGGGTTCTTCTAGGTTAGTGTCTGTGATATATCCTATGCATATAGAGTTGCAAGAATTAGCCTAATGCCTGTGCCAAGTAGTTACAGAAGAGGCACAGACCATAGAGTCATCCAAGTCACTGTATTAGAAACTGAGAGACCTCCCACATTGTCTTTATGGATCCCCCTTAATTGTTAATGATTCTAGATTTTTAAAATGTTTTTGCTTTGGGAATTGTTCAGATTTTGCAGACTCCCCTATGATAAACAGTGATCCTATGAGTGAGCATGACACAAGCAACAGAATTCAAATTTTAAGTCTGCACATGGGCCGCTTTCTGCTAGGGGGAAAAATAAATTCAATCCACCATATTTTTCTTAAATAAATGATTTTGCTTTACATAAAATTACAGCTAATGAGAAAACAGAAAAGGTAATTAAACAATAAATTATTTAGCCCACAAGCCACCAAACAATCACTTTGGTGTTGCCTGATCCCTTCCCAGAGACTCCTAAGGTCTCCTAAGGCCCGAGCAAGGTGCATGGTGGAGAAAATTCAATCCATGGGTTTCAGCGTGTGTAGCCTGTAGGTAATACTGGAAATACTGTTTCAAAAAGGAGTCTTAGAAGATTGGACCTGGGGCAAATATACTCAACTCAGGCTGCTGATCTACATGAGTTAGAGGAAGAAGAGAAGCAAATAGGGAAAAACATGAGAACCTATTTTGGAAAGGCCAACAGGAAAACAGAGAGACGGTGAGTGTGGAGTAATCCCTAAGTCTCTGTTCAGGTGCCTAGCGCAAGTTTCTTGGGGATTTTCTACCTTGTGGGCACCTACTGGGTGCATTTAAAGGACCCAGAAGAGGATTTTATGATTTTATTCTCTTCGAAATGAGTTTTTCTTTTATCAAGTGATCACGAATACATTTTTATGCATGTATATGTGTGTATATGGATAGATAATTGCATGTATATGTGTATACATGGATAGATAATTCTAATTATGTAAATGCAGGGATCAAAAATACAAAGCACATATATCATGATTCATTCAGCGTAGCAGTTTTTTAAAAATTCTTATTTTAATGATTTGAAATGGTTTTTAAAAGGCTACCCTAATTCATGTTCATATTTTTATTTCCAGGACAAAATATTTGATCAAAGGTGAATCTAATGTGGTCAGCACAATGTTAAAGGATCCTTTAAGGCTTAAAGTATTAATTCAAATCATTAGTAATTATTGACAGGCAAGTCCTTTGTTAAGAGATGGGAGAGCTAAAGAAATAACCAAATTATTGTCCTGACCTCCTGAGATGCTGGGGAAGTGATGAGGCATATATAGTAAACAAGAATTAAGACAGATTATGATACGGTATATAAGAGAAGTATTTGCAATGTGACTGCAGACTGAATGACAGAGAAGGGAACTATTGTGGTGAGAGTAATTTAAGCAGTGCTTGAAGCAAAATTTTAACACTCAGGTAGAGAGTGGGAAGTGAAAGGGTAGCTAAAATTAACTCATTTAATCATTGAGCCCTTACCATCTTAGATACTGTGCCAGATACTGGAAATATACTGCAAAACACAATAAAAAGAACCCCTTCTCTTGTGGAGTTTACCATGACTTGGCAAAGAACAATGACAGTTCCATAAAGAAGTCTGAATGGCTAAAAGGAGCTAAATTGGGGGAAAAAACTAAGAACTGTGAGATGAAAGAGGTTTGTTTTGGTTTGGTTAGTTGAATTTTTCCATGGTAAGGGCAACATGTGTATGTTTGCGTTTTGTGTGGAGGGAACCAGGAAAATGGAGAGATGCAAATCGGGGAGGAATAGCTGATTTAATAAAGTTGGTAAAAAATGTAAAGTGTTGGGATTAAAATCTTTTTTTTTTTTTAAGATTTTATTTATTTATTCAACAGAGATAGATAGCCAGCGAGAGAGGGAACACAAGCAGGGGGAGTGGGAGAGGAAGAAGCAGGCTCATAGCGGAAGAGCCTGATGTGGGGCTCGATCCCATAACGCCGGGATCACGCCCTGAGCCGAAGGCAGACACTTAACCGCTGTGCCACCCAGGCGCCCCTGGGATTAAAATCTAATGTAAGAGGTTATTTTGGGAAATAAGAAATACACTACAGATAGAAACAGAGATATTTTAAACTCCAGGGAAGAAAAATTTAGTGATGTTCACATTGGATAGCCTTATCTTTTCTAGAAAGAAGGAGGCTTTTTTATCTGTAACTGAGCAATTCTGGGAAAGATAGAGGAGTCAAAGAAGCACAGATATTTTGAACAACCATGAAAGTGTGGGAATACTTTAAGTGGTCAAATCCCACTAGGGACCAGGCAGGGTCAGGCAGCATGGAAATGCTAACTATGATATGTCAGCAAACAGGCAGGATCCTTGCCTGCAGGGGGAATTTGATCTAGTGAAGGATCCATGAGATACTCCAATAGCGACGTTAAGTAAATATTACCCTGGCAATTGGCAGAGTAAGTATAACAGGGGATAAGCTTGAGAGAGAACAGAAAGGTAAGAGAGAACCCCAGTACAACTGGCTGACTTCTGGTTCAGGGAGACAACTAAAGCTTAACATAGTGTCTGGTGGACCAGAAGGACGGAAGGATAAAAGGAGGGTAAATAGAGGGTTCGGTAGGAGTCAGAGAGGGGAGTAGGTGAGAACACATGCAGTCCGGGTCAGAAAGCAGCTTTCCACGTTTTACTAGAAGCAGAGCAGTTGCAAGAGACAAAGTGGTCCCAGGCACAAATGCAGTGTGTGTGCTTTGAGGGGAAATCCAGCCCTGTCACAGCAGTACACGCAAACCCCGCTGCCACCAGTGAGAGCTCACCCATACTAAGGATCCTGCAATTAAGCACATCAATTCACAGCTGACTCCAAGGCACTTTAAATCACATACAAGATATTTTTTCTCACGTTTTAAAAGCTGTTAATGTGGTACTCACATACATTCAGTGTGTCAGATGTTCCACTTGATTTGGTCCCACTCTCGCTGGGTGGTCCTGCAGCCTCGCAGGACAGAGAATCATTTCTAGGGAAGAGATATAATTACAGCACAACATTACACTTAAGGAAGTTAGAAAACAGCCCAAGCAAAACGTATGTGAATGAAAAGCTACTGAATAGAGGCACTCACAGGGAAGAACTTACATTTCTCTATGGTTTCCAAGTGTATATTCATTTTACAGTATGTCATGCTTGAGGTTTGTGAGAATAAATCAAAGAATCCTCATTTACAGTGTAGGTGGGAGGCCCTAAAGGGGGAGCTCTCGTGTGGGTGCTGTGCCCTGCAGCCTGCAAGACCAGCAAAAGGAAGGAAGATGACAGTTATTTCCATCAGGGAGCCCATTTTTCACAAGGGAATTTCATCTCCTGCTTTTAAGGAAAGGAAGAAAGTTCTCTTTCTCCCTCAGCAGCAACACGCTCACCACCGCTTGCAGCCAAGGAGAAACCACCACAAGCTCAAACTCGTTCCTCTCTAATGAACTTTTGTTCAAAACAATCCTCCCCAATCTCCTCCGAAAGCCTAATGAAACTTGATAGTCCTATTGTCTCTTCAGACCTGTCTGTGGTTCACCATAGTTTGCCTGTCTTGAATTGCAATTCCTCTACTATTCTCGAATAAACTCATCTTGCTAGTAAAATAACTGGCTATCGTATTTTGGAGGTTGGCAGGTGTTTTCCAGAATATAAAAGGCTTTTTTAAAAATGATAGCAATCATAATATTTAGTTTATCAAATTTTTCTTTGTACTGGGCTGTTGACCGACATGTTCCATAAAAGCAAAAAGGTGTATCTACTACCATTTACTCCCTTCATTCTTTGCACACTCTATTTTAGTCAAATCAATTTATTACTCATCCCTGAACATGCTCTGCCTTTTCCTGCCTCTGCGGCATTGCTCACGTGATCTCCTCTGCCTGCAATGTCATTATTACTTGTCTATTCCCATTTCTTACCCTCAAAAACTCAGTTCTTCTTTAATACCCAGCTCAAATATGACCTTTTCCCCTGAAGCTGTCTATCAAATTTAATCTCTCTCTTATTCATATTCCCACAGAGGGATTTTTTTTTTGTCATTTATTATGAGACTTATAAGCAGTGTTCTTAATTCTCTCTTCCTGCCTTTGAGCTTTAAAGGTAGGAAGAATGTTTTACCCGTGAAAGTTGTTTGGTTGGTTTTCCCTTAATCACCACCTGCCCTGTGCACATAATAGACACTCAAATATAATGGACAATTGCTTCTTATTTCATTTTGGTGTAAAGCAGACATTTAGTAATGCGACAGTCAGGACTTCACACTATACCCACCAGATATATCTTTTCAATTGAAATATTGTATGTATATGAGATTCCCAAGCACCATTCCCTCCAGTGTTCCTTCCCTAATCTGTTACACTTTCCTAGTCTATTCTGAGGGTTTCCCCTCATTTTTCCAGCCTTACACTAATACAATGCACCAATTCCCACATCTTGAACATCCCCTATTTTCTATTAGACTACTTCCCTTCAAGAGCTAATTCAAGCTTACTATTTAAATATCTTTACACCCGGGGTGCCTGGGTGGCTCAGTTAAGCATCTGCCTTCAGCTCAGGTCATGACCCCAGGGTCCTGGGATTGAGTGCTGCATCGGGCTGCCTACTTAGCAGGAAGCCTAGCTTCTCCCTCTCCCGCTCCCCCTGCTTGTGCTCTCTCACTCTCTCTCTGTCAAATAAATAAATAAACAAACAAACAAATAAATAAAATCTAAATACCTTTGCACCCAAAATTCTGTTTTAGCCCATACTTCCACATGAGTGACTTACTTAAATCAACTGTTTACTTGGTAGACTCACTTACATGCTAAAAGGCAATTTAAAATTAGCATATCTAAAACTGAGCTCCAATTTGCTCCCCCTAAAATTTCTTCTCAGATATGGGCAACTTCATCCTACCATTTGTTTCTTCATTCCAAAACACTCAGAGTCACCTTGCCTCCACTCTTTCCTCCACACCCCATATCAAGTATGTTACTGGTGCTTACTTCAAAAGATACCCCAAATGTGTCTAAAATAGGACTACTTTTCCCCATCCCCACCTCCAGAATATTGGTCCAAGCCACTGTAAGTAGTTTCAAGTTTTTAGTAATGGAGTCTTTATTCTATCCCTTTCTTTTGTCTATTCTCAAATAGCAGCCAGAATAATTCTATTAAAAGAAAAACCAGGGGTGCCTGGGTGGCGCAGTCGTTAAGCGTCTGCCTTCAGCTCAGGGCGTGATCCCAGCGTTCTGGGATTGAGCCCCACATCAGGCTCCTCTGCTAAGAACCTGCTTCTTCCTCTCCCACTCCCCCTGCTTGTGTTCCCTCTCTCGCTGGCTGTCTCTCTCTGTCAAATAAATAAATAAAATCTTAAAAAAAAAAAAAAAAGAAAGAAAAGAAAAACCAGATTAAGCCTCTTCTCAAAATCTTCTAGTAGCTTCCATATTGTTCTAATAAAAACCAAAATCATCAAAATGTTGGCAAAATCCTACATGATCTGCTCCCATGTTAGCTCTCAGACATCTCTTCTCATTTACTGTGCTCATACCACAATGGCCTCCTGGCTTTTCCTCAAAAATCCCAGGCATCTTTCACGCTTTAGGCTTTGCTTCTGCTGTTCCCTATCCAAGAAATGCTCTTCTGCTGATCCAGGTGAACCTCTTACAAACCTCCATTGGGTAATTAACTGTTATCCATTCACTTTTTCTAGAAAAACTTCCTTGTCTGCCCTATTTAAAAGAGGGACACCCTGTACCTTGTACTGCCTATCCTTTTTTATACCTTAATTTTTCTTTAAAGTGCTTATTCCATCTAATAAACTACATCTTTCACATATAGACTTTTTTTTTTCACATGTAGACTTTTAAAAATCATTCTTCTTAGGGCACCTGTGTGGCTCAGTCAGGTTGAACATCTGATTCTTGATTTCTACTCAGGTAATGATCTCATGGTCATGAGATGGAGCCCCATGTAGGGCTCCATGCTCAGCATGGACTCTGCTTGTCCCTCTGCCCCTCCCCCTTCAAATAAATAAATACAATCTTTAAAAGAATAAAGTTAAAAAATCATTCTTCTCTTCCCATGAAAAGCAAGTCAACTTCATGAGGATGAGAATTTTCATTGATTTTATGTACTGTTGTATTTCTAATGCCTTGAATTATGGCTGGTACATGGTAGGGGCTTAAATATATTGTGTTGAAGGGTATGTTCTTCTGATGTGAGAAAATCTAGGGTCCACCTCCTGTTTCACCATGTTTTGCTTGTGTAACTTCATTCTGAGTCCTAGATCCTTAGCCATAAGACTAACATAATAACATCAGCTCAATCACTTTCCCAAGGGAGCTGAGTAAATAAAATGAACCAATCAGTAAAAAATTTAATCTGAATATCAAAAGGTACTAAATAAGACATGACAACTTGAATATATAACATAGTTGAGTCTTACTTCAATCCTGATACAAATCATGTATTATACTACAATCTACACGTTTGTGTTTTACAGTGATTTTTCAGAGATCTGACTTAGTTCATAAAGTTAATTTGTGGTGAGCTCAGTATCAAAGTTCAGTTTTTTTATCTTAAAGTAGGCCACTTTTTACCATAATAACTATTATTAACGTCTAAAAAATAGGTGATTTATATTTGCCTGATTTATAGAGCTAGGAAAATATGTCCTATTCTAATAATAAAATGAATCATGATAGCAATAATATCTGACAGTTTTGAGCACTTATTACACATCAGGTACTACTCTAAGTGATTACCTGTATTATTTCATTTAATTCTCAAATAACCCTGTGAGGTTGCTACTATAATTATTTCTATTGAAAATGGGAAAACAGGCATAGAAAGATTAAGTAATTTGTATAAGGACACAGCTAGTAAGAGGTGAAACAGATGTCAATCTAAGTAGCTCTGTGACACAAAAACTGATTTTTTTTTTAAATCGAAGTATATTTGACACACAATGTTACACGAGTTTCAGGTGACCAACACAGTGATTTGACAATTCTATGTGTTATGCTATGTTCACAAGTACAGTTACCATTCGTCACCATACAACATTGACTATATTCCCTATGCTATAACTTTCTTTTTTTTCAAGATTCTATTTATTTATTTATTTATTTATCTATTATGAAGTATGCAAGCAGGTGGGGGGAGGGGCAGAGGGAGAGAGAGAATCTCAAGCAGGCTCTGCACTGAGTGTAGAGCCTGATGCATGGCTCAGTCTTATGACCCTGAGATCATGAACTGAGTTGGATGCTTAACCAACTGAGCCACCCAGGTGCCCCTCCCTATGCTGTAACTTTCATCCAGGTGACTTATTCATTCCAGAACTAGAAGCCTTTACTTCTCACACCCTTTCACCCATTTTGCCCACCCACCCATCTCCCTCCCCTCTGGCAGCCATCAGTTTGTTCTATCTGTGGGTTTGTTTCTGTTTTTGCTTGTTTCCAAAAACCAGTTTTAATTCAAAATCCTTTTCCCAGTTTTACTGAAATATAATTAACATATAACATTGTTTAAGATATATAAGATTTTATGTGTGTGTGTATATAGATAGATAGATAAAGAAATAGATACAGATATAGTCACAATATACATAATTACCTCACTAGATTTAGTTAACATCCATCACCTCACATTGTTCCTATTTTTTCCTTTTGATAAGAACTTCCAAACTGTACTCTTTTAACAACTTTCTGACACACAATGCAATATTGTTAACTATAGTTATCGTGTTGCCATTCCCAGAATATATCATCTGGAGTCAATATAGCAGAGTTCCCTGAAGCTAGTCAATTTTACACCTAAAGAAGTTTAGTGAGTATCTAGAAGCTTAATAATGAGTTAAAAAAAAAAAAAAAACGGAATAATGGATACTATGGTGATAGCTTACTTTACGGTATTTATTTGACAAATATATTTTTTTAAGATTTTATTTATTTATTTGACAGAGAGAGAGGCAGCCAGAGAGAGAAGGAACACAAGCAGGGGGAGTGGGAGAGGAAGAAGCAGGCTCATAGCAGAGGAGCCTGATGTGGGACTTGATCCCAGAACTCTGGGATCACGCCCTGGGCCGAAGGCAGACGCTTAAGGACTGAGCCACCCAGGCACCCCTATTTGAGAAATATTCTTAAGAGTAATTCACTCTTCTTTGTAATTGCTTCTATGAACTGATTCATTGTAATGTTGGAGAGTAACAGCAGTAATTCACTTTATGATTACCAAGAGCCAATAAAATAGTTATGACAAATAATAGTCTAATTGATATTGCTTGAGTCACTTAAAAAGAATCACTGAGAATGTTCTATCAGTAGAGATCCTGCATTGAAAGAAGGGGGCAAAGATAAATGAGCAGGCCTGGGTCCTCCTCCAGTTCTGACAGTTTGTTTCCTTCTGATAAACAGCTATAATAGCAGCGGGGGAAAAAAAAAAACACCTTAATCTTCTCTGACCTTTCTTCATTTGGATGAGAACATGACAATGATTCTGAATGGTCACAGGAAAAAGTTCCAAGAGAAGGGTGAGGAAATCCTACCGATAACTCACTCTACTTGACAACAAACTAAGGGGCAGTTTCAGAATACACCTGTCCCATACCAAGGACAGATTTGGTATAATCACCATCATTATAATCATCAACACAGCAGTGGGTAGCATATGTTGAACACACACAATATGCTCAATATTCGGCTAAGTGCATTACATGATTGATTTTGATTCTGTGTTGTGTAGATTGGTTTAAAAATGCCAATGGCTAGTTTGAGGCAGGTAGGACGTCTTTGGCAGGTAAACAAGACTTCCCTAAAAATACAATCTAAGTGAGACAGGCTCAAGGAAACCGAGGTACAGAGGAGTTAAGTGATGGTTCCAGGTCATATAATCCATATCCACTTGGCACTCCACCATTCTTCCTAACCGGCTACTCTGCCTCCTGCTCCCTCACAGTTTTTGTATCTTCACCCTTAAGTGGAAAGAATTATTTATTTATATGAATTTCAAGCATTTCTCCAACTAGAAAATGATACAGTGTAATGACTGTATCTTACAAATGCATGTTTTTTGACACAATTTGGAACGGATGAAATTGCACAACTCTGCTGAAGGTGAGTGGGTGGGCAGCCACATAGGGTTGGGGTCAATAGAAAGAATATCATCCAGATAGTAAAGATGATAATTATATAATTACGTAGTGCTGTATAAATATGCCTATGATACAATATCAAGTGAAAAAAAAAGGAAATTTCTAAATAGCATACATGCTATAATTATGTATGTGCTATATACGTGTGCATGTGGAAGAGGTGGAGGACACAGGGAAGTTTTCTTATGATACATTGTGCATGATGTAACACTGAGTGATACATTTATACTGAGGATTAATGTTTTTACAAAATTGTTTATGATATGGATTTTGAAAGTGAGATTTAATAATAATTAAAAAAAACACCAAAGATGGCACAATGGCAAATGCTGAAATTCAAAGAAATGCTGTGGTTTTCGTGCCCACATAAATGTAGCCAAAATTATCTTCTCAATGCTTGTTAGAAATGACTCTGAAGAACTCCTTTCAAATTGTCGTATCTTCTCGCACAACTATAAACCCTAGCACACATGCCAGTTAGTAATTAATTCTTAAATACTCAATTTTTCCTGAGAAGTCATCTTACTCTATGTAAGGAATGAATGGTCTACACGGTGAAAAAAATTGCCTTTACTTATTGATTCACTCATCCATTCATCAATACATTAATTGAGTGCTTACCGTTAGGCACTATTTTAAAAGCTGAGGATTTACCAGAAAGGAAGCAGCTAGTTTGTGGGACTGAACCTGTAACAGCCCAGAGTTTAAAGTTAACTCTATGAAAAGGGAAAGAGCTCATGAAAGAACCTGGAGCAAATTTGTTCCCCTAGCCCTCACTGAAAATGCAGTAGAAAGAGGTTGTAGAGTCTTCTTGTGGCAGCTTTTTAAGCAAATATTTCCAGAAAGAAAAAAAAATGTTGCAGAAAATAATTTGGAAATAGTTTTCCAACTCTGCTTCCTTCACTCAATCACCTAGTCATAAGAACATCTGTTCCAACCAGGAAAAAAAAAATCATGAAGGCGGGAGCATGTTTATTTCACCACTGTATTTATTCTCAGCACCAAGAACAGGACCTGAACTGTGTCCATGAGGATCCGATCAGTTTAGTTCACACCAAGTGCTAGGTTACCCTGTTACAGAAATGAGCCATATTTGTTTCTACTGCTCAAGGAACACTAATCCAGGTGGTTAATTGCAGGCATTTATAAAGCACCGACTACATATCAGATATATAATATATGCCGTTATTTTAATCTTATATTGCCACAGCTCCATCGCTTTTTACCTCACGATGCCTCAGTTTCCTGAGTTCTATAAACCTGTGATAATGATCGTACTTCACTAATGAAGCCTTGAGAAATAAATTCTTAGTACTTACAGTACTTATAAGAGCACCTAGATTCAAACCATGTACCATCCAAGTACATGCAATATACTAGCATTTAAAGCTCATGATAACACTTTGAAATAGATTTTATTATCTCTATTCTACAGAGGAGCAAACAGATTCATTGTGGCTAAACAATTTGACAAAAGGCCCACAGTTCATACATTGTTGGGTCATTGAGCTTAGAAGTATTTCTCCAATCTTCCCCTCCACGCATACCCTTGCCTATATTCTCAAATTAGACCCCAATGCCCTACTGCTTAGTCATGTTAATAACTGGCTTCCAGACCTCTCCTTTTCTAGCTTTATCTAACATCCTTTACATGTTTCACACTATCCACTTTCCACATTTTACTTAAACACACACCAAATTGTATTATTTTCCTTTGTATTAAAACCCAAGCGATTTCTGTTGCTTCTAGAATAAACTTCAAGGTTCTTAGAAAAGTGTTGTATGCTTTTAATATTAAAAAAAAATATTCAATAGATGATCTTCAAATCTTATAGTCAAAACACTAAACAACTGTACTAAGATTAGACAGTCCAAAATTCAGGCAGATCTGTGTTCAAAGCACTGATAAGGCGGTAGCCTTCCAAGTTATTTTACTTCTTTGATCCTTAGTATCTCATTCAAAAGATGGGAATAATAGCATTTCACACATAATTTTTGGTGCAAATGATAGACATTTAGTAAGCGATGTTTATTATTATCCTCATCCATGGTGCAAGAGCAGCATAAACCATATTTAAGAGATCACACGTGGAAAAAAAATCTAACAGAGATCCCAAGTGTGAAAAATGGAGAGAAATAAATAGTAGAATTGGCTGGTATCAAGCAATGACATAGTATTTCAGAGTGAGGTTGCCAAACCAGTGTAATTTTATGTGAAGAGATTTCAATTATAAATAGACTATTTAATTTATATACAAAGTGTATATATATATATATATATATATATATATATATATATATATATATATATATAACCAACCTGATAAAAAATAAGTTTTATCATTGTATAGATTAGAGCAGATTTATAAAGAGCAGATTTAATAGTTTCGCTAGTAATAAATAGAAACATTCTATACCCTACTCCTCACTTGAAATATTAAGAATTACTATCTGATTTTATAGCTCTCCAAGAATATGCTTTCCTTCTAATGAATGTTCTCATATAGATTTTACAGATGCTTATGTTAAATATAGGTTAACTGACAGAATATTTTGAAATGCTTAGAGTGATTAATCAAGGCTGCTTCATTTAGTGATGAGAGATATTCAGTGAGATTTCAAGATTTCAGTTTAAATTAAGTTCATAAGCATGAAAACTCATCTGAACTCAAGAAAATATTTTGGGCATATAGAAGCCACATGGTAATACTCTGAAACACAAGCTGAGCATTAGTGACCCTAAGCTGACTTCCAGGTATCTCCACATTGGTTGGCAGTGTTAACTGAGAAGTAAACATGTAGTTTTTGCTTTGACCTAAATAAACTCATGTTAGATGAGATCATACTTTTAGCACTCATTTATCCAAGTGCTTATTAAGTATTCACTAAGTACCAAGAAATGTGTTAAGTACTAAAAATAAATGTTGTAATAAAATGTGCTTTTTTCCTCTGATTTTACTGCCCTCACCATCTAATTAGGAAAGAGAAATAAGTTATAAATGTGATTGTTTTGTTTGTGATGGTGTATGCACAGGATAGAGAAGGGCACCCCTAAGGCTCTGTTAGTCCAGGTCCATCAGGAAGCATACATCAAGATGGAAACAGACATATAAGAAATTTATTGGGGAAAATGTCTATGAGGATAAAGGGTGAATGATCAATAGCAAGAAAAGGCACCTTTCAGACTATGGCAGAAGTCTGACACAGGGAAAGGAGGATAGAAGGACAGAAGTTTAGATGGAAAGAGTCTGGAAGTGCTGCACTAGGAAAGATTCCACCAAGCCAATGGAACATCCCTGAGCTAGAGTCCCCCATGAGGGGAGTCCTGTGTTTCACTGAAATAGACCTGAGCTAGTAGCGGCCCTTGGCTGGGAACAGTCCACTGGAAACATAGCCTAGCAGCCAGAGCCTTGACAAATACTGAAAGCAGCAGTTAGGGCTGCCAATCACTTATTATGGCCACCACCACGGAAGGGGTCAGTGTTACTTGTGGACCAGGACTTCAGAAAGGATTCTGAAAATGAATAGGAGGTCTCAAAGTGGTTGGGTAAATGCTTTCCAGGCATGAAGCAAAGCAGAGAGACATAAAACACCACGACAAGTGTGGGGGAGTTAGAAGCAGTGCATGAGGCTGTAGGATACACCCAATGGGGTTGGCAGGCTGTGCACCAAGACCAGAGAGGGAGGCAGGATTCCAACCAGGTAGAGTCAAGTAAGTTCTACAAAGATATTTGATTTTACTCTGTAGGTAATTTGGAGTCACTGAAGGGGTTAATACTGGACAGAGATAGTGGGGGTTCTGCATCATAGAAAGAGTCCCATCACATATCAAGTGTATTCTGATGGAGGTTTCAGGAGGGGAAGGACAGGGAGACACTAGTAGTAAAGACAAGGAAGTATCAAACAGACCTGGGTTTTAATCCTGACTCCACCCTTTACAAGTCCTTTAACAAGCCAGAGCCTCTATTACTAATTCCCTATATCAGGAATTACACGTCTCCTTACTTCAAGGTGACATAAGGATCACAGGTATAAAATGAATAGGACCGTACTTAGGTGTTCACAGGTTGACAGTAGACATAAACCAACATTCATATCCTGGCATCATGATGTGACTGGAGTCATGTTTTCTATGAACTTCTATAAACCTCGGCTTTCTTAAGTGCAAAATGGCAACAAGATCACATCTACCTCCTGGCGCTGTTCTCTATGAGCTGATACATACGTGCAAAGTCTCAGCTGACTCCCCGCGAGGAGGAAATGCTCAGCAGCTGACATTAGGTGCTGGGCAAGTGCCGCGCACACTCGCAATGTTCTGTCCTCACTGCATCTCTGCAGGCAGGCAATTTTCTCCCCAAGTGTTGGGGAGCATAGTGACACTTCAAGAGTTTAAATAATGGCTCACCGTCACACAAATGACTGTACTGGGTTACAATTCTCAGTTGCCTGACTTCCAAACCCATATTCTTAACCACTATTCTCCATTACCTTCCATTTCTGCATGAAGCAAAACCATCTACCTGCCAAGGAAGATGCAATTCTAAGAACTCACTTGTGGGCTTTGGTTGGGTTTCCTTGTATTATCAGGAGGCTTTAAAACGGAGTTAGGGACCATTTAAACAAAACTTCCTGGTTAGACCCAAGAGAGGTTTTATCCAATTCATTTAAAGGGGATATTACAGCCATCACACAGATTCTGATATAATCTGTGTTCTGCCATTTGAAACTGGCTTCAATTGGTGATGGTGGGAGGAGGGGGTAGGAACAAGGTGGGTGTGAACATGATAAAGGCGGATGTCTTTGGAATGTTAACATGCATTAGTCTCTTCATTCTAACGAGGAATACATTTCACTCCCGATAAAGAGCAGCCTTGTTACAGGTAATGAAAACCCAAGAAAAACTGACCTACTGGGTCAGGTCTAAAGAGCTTAGGCACAAGGCCCTCAACCATGCAGCCCCCTCCCTCTTCATCTTTCCTTTGAGAGAAAAGAATGGCCTGATTTTAATCCAGGTTCTGGCACATTTCTTATTAGGGAAAATGCTTAACCTCACCAAACTTCAGCTCCCTTAGCTGGAACAGCATGATCTTAAGGTTGCCTTAAGTACTAACTGCGAACACTCATGATTGTGTCTAGTATCTATTAGCTACTCCACAAATGTGAGTTCCCCTTGGATGAACAAGAAAGAATGACTTGGAGAATCAACAGATTATCAGAAGATAATTCTATCAGTAAACAAAGGGAATATCTTATATTAGGCAAAGAAGGGTTGAAGTTTTCATTACTAATGTTCTTACTAAGAAAAAGAAAGCTAGACATATTCACCATTCACAGATGCTTCAGCAATGGGTTTGGGCCATACAGCTTGAGGAGACGATATTTTGTCCTCATCTATCAACTCTGAGATTTTTATTTTCAAGAATAATTGTATTGAACTCTCTTATGAGGGGGTTCACCTTCAATACAAAAACTTACAAATCTGCAAGACCTGCAAAAAATACAATTTTTTTTTTCCAGCTTCATTGGAAAGGAGGCAAAGAGATTGCCTCTGGCAGTAAGAAATTCACAGGCTGAAATAACTTGAAGCTTGCTGACTCTATTAACAAAAGCCTGCTCTAGACAATTTAGCTAGGACCTCTGTCTCCCCAAACCTCTCTGCTGGGGGAGTGCCATGGGTTCTTGAAGTGGCTGCCTTTCTCCGGCACTTCTGGGAAGTGTAGCCATGCAGGGGGAGACTTCCAAAGGCTGGGCTCTTGGTTCCCGGATGACTCTACAAACACCTGATAAGGTTAGATCCCATCACTTGATCACTTTTCCCCTGAAATTATGCTCCAGGATAGATCATTTTGGATAGTTCTGGAGCATACGTCAAGGCTATTTCTCTGGTCTTGGTAATCTTGGTCTATATATTATCCTTTAAACAGCACTTGGCTTTTGACTAATACTTGTCAATAGAAAGAAATGGCAAATTTAAAAAAAATATGGACTCCTCCATCTTTCCTATTCATCTCAGGTTGGATATTTTTTTCAGTGTTATCATGCACGCTGAACTATGCAATAATGCTCATTTTGTCTGTTTTAATAGCCCTGCCCTCCTCAGTGGCATTCACTTTGCCGTCTCTGTTCTCAGCTGGCCATACTCTAGCAAATTAAACATAATTTGATACCAACTGATTCTGGTGAACTTACCACAGAATTAAAGCAAATAACCTTAAAACAGACCATATAGACCCAGGAAAATAACAAGCAGTTAAACACAATTCCACCCTCTAATACAGAGTATGCGGTGGAATTCCTCTGACCCCAATTTTAAACTCATGAAGCAATTACCAGTCATGAGCATGAAGATGAATATAAATTATTTTATAAGTCTTTTCAAGGCAAAGTTTTATTGTATACAGTGGAATCAGCAGAAGCATCTAGAACGTCAGCATGTTCAAGGAAGGGAGAACAGTGGGTATATAAAGCAATCCACCCTCCACGGGGAAAGGAGTTTGTGGCTCCTGTATATTCTGGACAGATTTATCAAACAGGGAAAACCACATCATTTGCACCTCCAAGGAAGCCCCGAAGAAGAGTTCAAATAAATTTGGTTGGTGCCCAATGATTCAGCAATCCATATATATGGGTCAGATTTCAAAAATTCGGTCTGAGCATTTTTTATCAGAGCAAGCTTTTTATCAATTAATTATGTTGGAAAAAAGAGGCAAATAGTATGATTTTTTTTAATTAGGGGAATTATGAAATTGGGGTCATAGAAACTACATTATAATCATATATTACTATGTTAATGTTAACTTTTCTGGTGTCTAAATAATTGTACCTAAAAAAATATTTCAATCTCAATTATAAAATACACCAACTGACAATATAATCTTTATGATTAAAAACGGAGAAATGAGAGCTACTTAGAAAATTAAAACCAATTCTAGTTTTGTTGTGGTTGCTCTGGGAGGTAGTGAAGTTTCTTAGAAATAATTTGATCCTTTTGAATTGGGCTTTTAATTTCTGTTCACTGGTCATACAGCAGAGGCTAGTTCAGGGCTAATTTTGTTCCTGCTGAGGCAAGTCCTTTTCGCAGACTCATGAATTATGTGCCTCATGAATTATGAGGTCTTCTACTCTGGCTGGCGGGAACAGGAACTATATTCCCAAGCAAGGGCTGGTGAGCGCCGGGTAGCAGTACCTCTAACCTTTAGGATATTGGCCTCTAGCCACAGTAGCTCTTCACACACATTTACTGAGCAGCTGAAAAGTGGAGGAGAAACCTCTGCAGACTTCTGTCTTACTCTGTGCTCATTTCCCGTTTTGCTATCCTTGTCCGCAGCTCTCTCCGTTCTGATACCCTGCCTCTTTCTGCCTCCTTGATCTAGCCCTCTTGACCTCCCTGCTCTCTGCGTCAGTTCCCCCTTTTCACACCAGATCCTGGAAACTCACAGGCAGCTTAGGACAACTGCAGAATTCACATCTGGTGTTCTCAATAGTCTCTCATTGTCTTTTGATAGTCACTGTCCTTTGTTGTTCAATATTCACTGTCTTGAGCAGTGTTATGTCATATATCGTGGACCCTTTTTTTTTTTTTTTTTTTAGATGTTTCAGTCAGGAAGCTAGATCTGGTCTCTTTTCCTTCATTTTGGTGAAAAGCAGAAGTCACTCCTTCCCCTACCTCATGAAACATCCTGATGCATATACTTCTCATTACTCTTCTTAAACGGCTCTGATGTAGAACTTGGATTTTCTCTTATGAATCCGCAGTGTAAGCCATGTGTTATATTCAATCTGAGCTGTTCACTGTTCCTTAATACATCTTATATTTAAATATACTTCACGCCCCATAACTTTGGACAAGCTAGCTGTTTTGCCTGGGCTCGTGTTCATTGAAAAAACCCTACTAAGAACTCCTAAGAATTCAGAAATTCTAGCTTCAAGTACATGTACCACTAGCTATCCTTATAACAAAGGAAACAGTTCACTCACCTGAAAATGTATTTCATAGCTAAAATAAGGGTTGAACTAGATCATTAACTTTTGAGTAATAAAAGTAGATGAAATAAAAGTTTCTGGGTGGAACTTGGGTGAGGTCCCATCTATCACAGGGCACCATGCTGGAATCATACTGTTCTTCTGATGAGCATTGAAGAATGAAATGAGATAATTTCTATATCCCACCTAGCTCTAAATTTCTATGAGCAGATGGTTATTCCATCATTCTTCATATCTCCCACCTTCCTTCTTTCCTCTTTCTTGCAAGCCATGTTTCTTGCAAGCCATGTTCAATAAACTATATTCCAGACACCAGCAGCAGAAAGGAGAAAAGACAGACATTGCTTCAAGTTAAACGACTCTGCCTGCTAAAATCTTCTCACTGTCAACTGAATTATCTTTTTTAAAAAATTTTCTTAACATGCACAATAATATGTGTTTTTCTCCTAATCTCAAATATATGCGTACTTCTTTTACGGAACTGATTACCTTTCTCTCTGTGTTATAATTACTGTTTTCACTTATCTTATCCCCTGTGTTAAGATTGCAGTATCTCCACATTCAGAAATGTACCATTGGTCTTTGTGTAAGCACAGAATCCTATAATGACAGGTATGATGTAAATTTCTTAATTCTGATCACGGTAGTAACACTAAGTAATATTAAATAGCTATACAAAACGGAACAATACAAAAGTGTATGAATAACAAAGAATGCTTCATCCTGTCCTTTACTGCCCTTATACCCAAATATTTCTCAGAAGTAGGTTATTAACGTTAACATTTTAGAATACATCCTTCCAGAGATTTTCTATAGATACATATATGCATAGAATCATTTTACTTCTTTTGAAAAAAAATATGACCCTAGTAAACTTGCAACTTTTTTTTTTTAACTTATCTTGACCATCTTTTCAGGTCAGAACATACAGAACTACCACATTCTTTTTAAAGGTCTGTAATATTTTGGAAGAATAAATGTATGAATCAGTCCAGGATGAACTCAGATGAGCTCCTAGCATCCAATATCCTTCTACTAAGGTGAAATACTAGCTGGAACATAGAGAAAATAATGGAAATAATGCAGCACTCTTCTTTATAAGAAATAAGGGCATTGTAATATCTAATAAAATATGGAAGACAGAGACAACTAAACTGTGCTTTGATTTTCTAGAAACTTTGATGGTGACTTGTTTTGTGTTATTTCTGCTAAGCTCTCAAATAAAAGGCTACAAAAAGAAGAAGTCTTATTTTCCAAAACTCTCCCTAGGTGAAGAAATGGATATTACATACAGACTCATTGCCTAGGATGAGACAATTGGGTTCAATACTGAAACCCACACTGTGTGACATGAACTGCATTCTACTGTATTTGTTAGTTCCAATTGACAAGGAGGAGGAAATGAGGGGAGAGGAAAAAAAAAAAAAAAAGATTTTTCCTGATGCGAAAAGAGTACAGATTTAAAAAATGAGACAGACTTGGAGGAAAGTAGGTCACCAGCAAGTGTTTACACAGAGTTTATTACATACATAAATTGTGCATATATCCATTTTGTTGCCTAGAGTTATAGAAAAATGAATATGTTGGCATTTAAATATTTTTAAGTTGGCTCTTAAATCTCTCAAGCATTCAGACAATATCAATAATTATGTGCAACAAGTTTTTTGGTAAGCGAATCCCTTATAAACAGATAATTATTAAAAAGTGATAATCTTAAAAGAAGGTGCTAAGAATTTTTTTTTAAGGTAAAATTAAGAAGAGCATCAGGTGTGACGCTACTCCAGGAGAAGACAGAAGTAGTAGTCATAACATTTACAGTCACTATTTATTGAGCAGTGCGGGGGGTCTGGGAATTTAGTCTCTGTGGGTAGACTGCCTCAGTTTGAATTCTGGCTCAGTTACTTCCTGGTTCTATAACCTGGGACAGATACTTAATTTCTCCATGCCTCAGTTTTCCAATCACTGAAATGCGTATAAAAATAACTATTTTAAAATTTGCTCTGAGGCTAAATGAGTTCATACAGGTAGTGCTAATTTTTTTTAAATCCCAAATTGCCTAGAAAAGTTAACTACTGTTCATTTAATTTATATGTGGGATGCACACATGCTCCAAGATATTGCATGCTAGTCTCCTTATCCGCTCAGTGCTATTATAGGGTAGACATGACTTTTCTGATATTAAGAATGCTAAAATTAGCAATCCAAGCAACAAAGTCATGCACATAGAACAGCTAGGAAGTCACAGAGGAGGAAATGGACTTAAGCTCTTGTGTCTTCAAAGGCTTGTCTCTTCTGACCATAAGACTTTCTCCAGGGAGAAAACATTTTCAGGGTTCATTTTGGGAATGTGGAAAGCATATTCACTGGCTTTGGAGACTGGTTTTAAAAGTTAGTTTTCCTACCCTCCCTTTTCATTCCGTATTAGTATTTACTGTGAAACAGATGCTGGCTTAGAGGTTCTAACATTATTGCTCTCTGGGCTAAACCTGTTCTATTTCCAAGCTCTCTTACCTTTGTCATCTTGTTGTCTTCCCTTTTTCAGGAGGAAGGTATTACTGTAATTGAGGAATACCTCTTCAGCAAAGCAAATGTCAGTTATGTAAATGATTTACTGAGATGGCCCTAACAAAAAGCCCACTGGCCACCGATTTGATTAGGGTGAAACAGAACAGATGGGCAGAGGTCCAAGAAGCTTCTAGAGGGACACCACCTGGCCACCATCCTAAGTGCCAGTGAATGCTCGTGCAGTTCTTCCCACAGAAGTAGGTCACAATTAATTGTTAAATTTCTTCTTGTACATGCAAGTCAACCGTTTATTTAAGGCATCTCTACATGACTCCTTCTGTCCCTGAAATACATTTTTTCTTTCCACCCCCGACCACAAACACATGCACGCGCACATACACACGTGTGTGCACGCGTGCTCTTGCCTCACCCAAGTCTGTATCTCCCGGATGCTTTCATGTCTATACCGTTGCAAAACCAACTTCTTCAAGGCTAGGTAAATATAGTGCTCGGCATACAGTCCTAATAAGCCTAGAAAAGTACTAATGAGGAAGTCTTTATGAAATAAAATTTGTCTAAGATGTTTCTTCTTCAAACTGAAATGATTTTGTTTCAGATGTGAGACAGTACTCCACTTTCATAACACAGTTCAATAGAAAAGCTCTCTAGAGAGAGATCCTCTTTAGAAAATACAAACTTTTATGGAAGTAAAGTAAGGGAAGGATAGAAACACAAATTATTTCAGAAGCCAGTCACTGTACAGTAAGAGTTTTGCAATTTATTACCAAGGTTTTCCCTTTTCCTGACTTTTACAAGACAGGCAGTGGCAAATGTATGTACCAAACTTAAACTCCATCTCTTTAAGAAAGGCCTCCTTGACCCTTCTAACTTGCCAATCCATTTATCTGAACCTCTGAGTATAGTCCATTATTATTTGTCATGTTATCTTTATAAAAATGCAAAGTTCTGTGCAATTTCATAGGCATATTTCCCCATTAGATCTTACACTCCTGAAAGGCATCAGTATGACTTACACACCTGTCTTCAGGTTTTCAGCATCCGGCCTGTGCTGCTGGATACAGTACATAGTTAGCTGATGCCTGTGAGATAAAAACGAACCACTGGCTGAACCTATAAGGACTTTACCTTCCTGAACCGCTTGGGGAATGTGGCATAAAGAGCATGAACAGAGAGCACCAAGGAACTTTCTAGAAGCACAGGAACAGCCAACAACCTTTGAGTAGTCTTGGTCCTTTTAATACTATATTTTTTCCTGTTCTAGAGTAGCAGTCAAAGCTAACCCTAGGATAACACATGGTCTTAATAATTTTAAATGAGCTTTCTTATATTTTCTTATTTCATCACGTCATAGGTAAAACCGGCATGCTATTGTACCTTGTACCTTGAATAATTCTTAATTCCAATGTGATCAAGAGTCTTAGGAATTCATCCTATGCAAAAATCAGAGATCTCCGCAAAGACACCTAGACATTAATTATAGGGAGGCCTCATAAAGCAGGTGAGAAGATAGCAACCTTTCTCCCCCCGTCCGTATACACTATGGGTAATAGCAGTAAAACTCATCGGGCCACCAACCGCAGAAGGCTTTTCTTTATTCTTGCTTTTCTTCCAGCAATTGTTTAAAAACTTTTCTTCTATGCATAGGATCCCATTGGCACCAACCATACCAATATGTGAATTAAGACAAAATTCACATCTTGAAAACAAAAGAAACAACGTAGGTGTTGTTTTGTAAATCGTGGGATAAAACAACTATACCAAGCAAGATATGATCAAGGACCTTCCCGTTATAATCAATTTTGTATCATAATTTTGGAAATTAGCATAAAGGAAAGACTTGGAAGGTCATGGTTCTTTTGTCTTCTATAATATCATTTTGAAACTCTACAAATTGGGCTTGAGGCAGTTGCGTGATTCCAATCAAGGAGCCAAAATGTATCCCTCCTTAAGTATCTGGAGAGCACCCTTATTTTTTAGGTAGCATTAGTCCCTTGGATTATTGGTAATATCAGGATGTTAATACTCTAGCATCACTTTTTTAAACCTAATCTCTGTTTCAAAGGAAGCTTTAGGTAAATCAGGTAATAAAATAGCCCAAATAATTCAATCATGTCACATTGGGTCATGTTACTGTGTGGCTGAGGCAATAATAGAGTGGATTTAGAAAACTAGCAGTGTTGGCATTCCCCTCCTGGACCCAAATATTGGCTGTGACCTGGCACTGCCATTTGCAATTTCCTCCCCCAGCTTAAACATCACTGAGGGTGCTTTTGGGGTGTGGACTGCCTGGCACTTCCTGGCCAACAGCAGGAATTCTTTGTTACCATGTCCTCGGCTTGATCCCCAGAGACTGGGCTCAGAGAATCTTGAAAACAACTCAGGGAACACACGTGGCCTGACTCCACACCCCTCCTCCAACCCAGAAGGTAAGACTTGTAAGAGAGGAAATGAAATGAGCTCACCTATGTGAAGGGGTTTTAAAATGCAGCCAAGAGGCCATTAAGGAGATGGGCTTTAGGCACGTCCTCATGAGGGGGAACCATGAGGTTCTGAACAGGGCCTCACAGCAGCAAATACACCAAGGACTCTGCATAAACACCTGCAAGTTGCTACAGTAACAAACTTTTGCTTAGTGACAGCCTTAGTAACCAACTCTGTTTAGCCAAGATTCATTTTCTGCCTCCAACACCAATCAAAATTCGTTATAAACAATATATAGGAGTGTTCCCATTTTGTCTTTAAAAACTCCTGACATTTGCTCCCTAGTGGGACACGATCGGGTTGCTACTGAAATCTGTAAAGCCTGAATTTCTGTTCTGTGATCTCAAATAAATGCTTTTGCCTCTTTATTGCTTCCTGACAATTTCAGGTTGATAGACTTTTAGCCCACTCCTCTTTCAGGACATGGGCTGTGCAGAACACGCAAAACAATGCCAGGTGAAGTTACATCAACTGTTATGCTGCTGTGAGGTTTTAATGTACGTCACGCCCATATTAAAAAATACTGTGAAGTCATGTTTTTGGACTTTTCATTGATATAGAAACTGGGTCATGAGAGATTAAATTAAAAAAAACAGGGAGCAAATGTACACATAGAGCATGGTGTGATTGTAGAGAGAGAGATACAAGGAGAAACTGGAACAGAATACTTTAAAAAGTTGAATGCTCACTTGTGATGAGCACAGAGTGTTGTATGGAAGTCCTGAATCGCTATATTGTACACCTGAAACTAATATTCCCCTGTATGTTAACTAACTAGAATTTAAATAAGAACTTAAAAGAGTTGAATGCTGCTTTTTTCTAGGAGGAAATAGAAGAGACAATTTCCATTTTCTTCTTTAGCATTTTCTCTCTCCAAAATGTTCTACAGTGACATGGTATTGTTTCCTGTGCGGAAAATGTACTTTAGAAGATGTAAAGTAGGAAGCTATCTTCTCTGAATTATGATCTCTTTGGCCATGATTATAACCTAAAACCAGTGCAGAATCAGGAGACTGGCTTGCTGGTCAAAAACTATTTGGCATATATAGAGTCTGTAAACAAACCTATGGAATGTTCTGTTTCCATAAGTTACTTAAAAAAAAAAAAAAGTTAGTTAATGCCACACACTGGAAACTGACAACTGTAACTTCGCAAAGATTCTCTTTTGCTTTGGCAAATCTTATATGTATTTATAGGTATATAAAACAGCTCAAAACCCAGGAGACTCATTTTACTGTACCTCTCTTTAAAAACTCTGGTTTAACATCTCTGCTTCATTATAGAAAAACCCCTATGTTCCACATACACAGGAGACAAATGGCTTTGCTCGGTGGATCGCGTTCCATATGAACACAGGGCAATTCTCATTCACGTGCTCCGAAGCAGTCTTCTCCAGATTAGGATTTAAGGTTCTGTTGACACAGCCCTGAAACCAACCATCTTTTTGGCTTTCATTGTATTCCTGTTGCTTCCCTCACAAAGGGCCAGACGAGAGATGAGAAAGTAAAGCTGAGAGCTCTTGAACCGAGTGCCAGGGAATATTACATATCTGACGGTACCATGAGCGACCAGGATGCCCAGAACAAATAACTTTCTGCTGATCTGCTTGGAAAATTCAGCAAACTCAATAGCCCTCTAAATTCCTCATTTCATTCCTAGAGACTAAAATTGGTTCTTGTACTTATTTGCTGACTAACACTCTGTCCAGAGTCTTTTAAGAAAGAATTCTTATAAATTATCAGCAAACGTTCTGCCTGAATTTCAGTGCTTTCGATTGCAAGCATTGCAATTTGCTGGTAGACACTATCCACAATAGAGAATATTAACTTCTGGTGTTCCCTGTTCAATACCCAGGGGGAAAAATGACAGTGTTTAATACAAGATCTGCTATGTATTTACCAAGGGGCCTTAAATAAGATGACTAGCAAATGGCTCGAAATTCCTCATCTGAACATGGAGGATAATGTTAGCTTTTTATACCTATCTCAGGGAGTTTGGATGAAGAAGCTGGAATAACTTGAAAAAATGAGAAACCTAGTATTATATCACACTTACTTCCATATATCCGCCTATGTCTGTCTGGATATCAGCAAAATTTGTGATTGAGATCTTCTCTACATTACTCCTTCTGTACTCTTACAGCAAGCCATTTTGGACTGGTGCTCTCTTTCACTTACCCATCATTATAAACTGTCTCCTCTCCCATGCCATTCTCAGCCTGACCCCAAAGGATTTTTTTTTTTTAATCTCTTCTTATGCATGGAAGATTTTGTTTTCTGACGATGACAGGAAAAGAGTTTAACTGGAAGAAAGAGCTAGCTGTCAGATACCTTGGGCTGGTTTTTGGTTCCCAGTGAAGAAAGAGAATTGGGTAGCAGAATCTAATGGAAGCAATCCTTAGTAAGGAGATGAAATTTCTGGGCATATGCAGATCTGACTCTGTCCCAAGAGACAGAGAAAGCATGTCACAGATTCAGGAAGAAACTCTTCTAACTACAAGGGAATGGAACCCAATACTCAACACTTCCGGTAAATCTAAAGACACAAACTATGGGATGCACTCTCCTTAGACATAGAGTAGCAGTGAACTTCTTTTTCTAAAAGTGTTTGCAAAAAGGAAATGTATAAGCTGGAAAGACAGGGAATTGCACAGCTGCACAGCAATCGTAGGGAACGGGTGGGCTAGTACCACACGTGAAGCATCCCTGGGGAGTACTCCGTGTTTTGTCATAGCACTTGGGAGAGGGGTGAGAGCCAACTCTGAGTTTATCCAATCAGGATAATCGTTAGACTATCTCTTTTACAGCTATATCCCTCTGCCTCTCTTTCTCCCATTCTCTCCTTCTTTCTTATTATCTTTTTCAGAGACATCATGGTTAGCTGTATTTTCTGAGCTATTTCCAGATTCACTTAAAATTCTGTTTTCTCATCTGATAAATGAGGAATCAGGGCTGTGTCATATATAAGGGTCTTTCCACAATCATCAGACTGTGATTTTCTGAATCTAACAACACAGGAGACGGTGTTAGGAGTATAATGCATGGGTGACAAGGCTTGACTTATACTCCCTGCACCTACATACTAGGGAGAATTTTTAAAACTGGACTCTTACACTCCCTTTTCGTTATATAAGGCCATAGGGTGGGTTCCAGTGTAGATATCTGCCAACTTCCATTTGGACAGGAGGCGGTATAAAAAGTTATCAAGAGCATGGACCCCAGAGCAAGAAAGCCTCTGTTTGAAATCTGGTCCTCTCAGATACTAGCAATTAGCTTCTTCATATTACCACTTTCCTCAACTATAAAATGGGAATGATGCCAATATTACCTAAGTCAAAAGTTTATAACAAGGAGTAAACAAATTCATATAAATGCTTGGAAGAAGTCAGGTACATAATTTATAATATAAAATTTGATAATGAGGAAGAGCTACTCTGACAAATTAGAGTTTTTATTACATTGAAATCATTGTATGGTTATATATATAATTTAAATATATTTAATATAAATATTATTTATGTATATTTAATTTAAAAATGAAATAGAAATATATTAAAATATATTAAAATATATATATATTAAAGATTTTATTTATTTATTTGAGAGAGAGAGAGCAAGCACACGAGTGGGGGGAGGGGCAGAGGGACAAGCAGACTCCCTCTTGAGCAGGGAGCCCACCGTGGGGCTCCATTCCAGGACCTGAGATCATGACCTGAGCCTAAGGCCTCAGGTTAAGGCAGATGCTTAACCAACTGAGCCACCCAGGCACCCTGTATGATTTTTAATATTCTCTATAAGTCTGTGAATCCCATGAAGGCTAGACAAAATATCCCATGATAATAGCTTTTTGGTAAATGTGGGATAAATAAATGAATCCTTTGGATAAATAATGGATAAATGGATAAATAATTGGATAAATTCCCTCATTTCTTTAATCGAAGGATATTGGAAAAGGGCAAATTTTGTGATTGGACAAATAACTGAATATCATGTCATGACACAGGGAGTTACAGAGCTAACCCAGTCACCATCTCTGTTCTCTAGCAATACATTCAGTCATTTCTTTTAATCCTTGACATCTCACATCTTGAATTCTCAGCTTCTAGAACAGTTTTCAGGATTCAGATCTCAGGGTGACATACAAGAATGCTACATGGAGAGGAGCTGGAGAGGAGGAGGGCATCAGGCTTTAGAAAGAAAACAGGGCCCGCGGGCACCTGCTATGGAGCGCATTGGACACAGGATTAGGTTCAGCCATCCTGGGACAGGGATTAGGCCTTCATTCTGCTGCTGTTCTGCCTGCCAAACAGAGGCAGGCTGAGCCTGACTGCAGGCTGGCAGTCAGAGGACCCAGGAGCAGTAGTTCTCCAGTCTGTTATACATTGGACTCACCTGGGAGCTCTAAAAACGGATTGACTCTAATGTAATTGGACTTGGGTGGCCATGAGCATCAATACTTTAAAGCCCTCACGAGATAATTATAATGCATAGACAGAGCTGAGACCCAATGGAGCAGGTGAACTTGTTGCAGATAATTTTAGCTGCATTATGGACATAGAACTTAGCGTGCTGGTTTCTAACACTATTTCTCATGTAACTACATGGTTCAGTTGTATAACAAGGGTGACCAACTTGTTCCAGTTCGCCCAGAACTTCCCAGGTTTATCACTAAAACTTCCATGTCCCTGCAACGTCTGCCAAACCCCTGCAGTCCCAGGCAAACCAAGACAGTCGGTCATCATAGGTGAAACAAAAAATGACCCAAAAATCTATTTTATTTATAATATTCAGTATTAAAATGCAATGCAAATCAATAAACAGAATCAATTATCTGTCATGCCAAAGTTTAACACAATGGAAACCTCCAATGTAATTAATTTTTGGTTAAATTTAATTGTGTTTGAGTGTATGTATCAGACTTTATAATGAAATGACTACTGTCATTTCTGTGCCTATATTTAAACATTTTTTAAAGGTGTTTAAAAGGTATTTCCAATGTGCAAGACTGCACTTTTCTTTATTTTTAAATTCATTCCTGAGCAAATCTGTTCTCATAAGATTATCAGTGAGCACAGTGCTCTAGCAAAAATATGTCATGTTCAATCAAATGCTGAGAAGGGTTAAGCGCATCTGCTCCTTGATTGCTTTTTTTTTAAAGATTTATTTATTATTTATTTATTTATTTGACAGAGAGAGAGACACACAGCCAGCGAGAGAGGGAACACAAGCAGGGGGAGTGGGAGAGGAAGAAGCAGGCTCCCAGAGGAGGAGCCTGACGTGGGCCTCCATCCCAGAACGCCAGGATCACGCCCTGAGCCGAAGGCAGAAGCTTAAGGACTGAGCCACGCAGGCGCCCCCATGATTGCTCTTTTAACAGCAACAGAGCCAGTTATGCAAGAATAAGTAAATACACAACAATATAGAGTGGTGTCATATTACAGACATTCACGCTTTGCTCAAGTTTAGGTGCTTTTTTCTGACTTTTATATTTAATAAGGAACAAAGGTAGCTGTTAAATGTTAGATGATGGTAATTCTACTTTGAATTATTGACAAGGGCCGATGAATAGTAGGCAATCAAGAATATGTAAAATAAACAAAAGTAAAAAGAAGGTAAGAAATAAAAGTGGGGGGAAGAGATTGACTTCTCTACAATGTTTATTGTAAAGTTGTTCTAGATTTGAGTATTTTTTTAAAAGTATCTTAAAATTGCAGTGTAAAATCTTTTTTAGGGGCACCTGGGTGGCTCAACTGGTTAAGTGTCTGCCCTCTGCTCAGGTAATGATCTCAAGGTCCTGGGATTGAAACTGGTATCAGGCTCCCTGCTCAGTGGGGAGTCTGCTTCTCCCTCTCCCTCTCCCCAGACTTGTGCTCTCTCTCACCTCTCTCACTTTCTCTCTTTTTAATAAATAAATTAATTATTTTTAAAAATCCTTAAAAATAAACAAATAGAATCTTTAAAAATAGAAAAATCAATCAATAAAATCTTTTAAAAAGGATTATTACCAAACTTCTAATCTATATGAATTCAGGTTTCCTTCTTGACATATAGCCAAGATAAAATAAAAGTAATGATTTCAAATTTTGTTCTCTAATAGAACTATAAACTTGAATTTATAAGTTCATTTACTCTATAATTACTATTTTTATTTATTTTTATTTTATATATGTATATATATTTACATATATATGTATATATATACACATCATGTATATATACATACATTGTATATATACATGTATATATATACATTGACCTGAACAAGTGGCATTTATTCTATAATTGCTATTTTTTACAGTTTCATATATATATGTATATATACACACACATATATACATATATATACTTGTATACATATTTATATTTATATATTTATATATATACACACACGCACACACACACACACACATTTAACTGTTCTCCAGCTAAAGTGATATTGACTTGAACAAGGCATAAAATTACCTTTCTATAATTACTGTTTAATCCTTTTGGAACTATTCTTTGGGGAGGTCAAAGGATTATGTTGTGGCTTGAGAACATAATTTGGCCTCTAGATGCATGGGATGATTTGTTGTGCCTTATCTGTTTTTGGAAATTAAGTTCTGTATTTCCTTTTGTAATATCTGCCTAATATCACATGTTCTAGCACAAAGACGAAAACTAAAGATGTTGGTCACCCAAGCCAGAGAAGTTGCACCTATTCACTTGGCTGAAAGTAGATCTCACTTGCCTGCAAACTGCTGAGATGGGGAGTATCTCTCAACTTAGATTCTAAGGCTTGACTGTTTACCCAAAAGCAGCACAGGTTTTGAAAGGGGAAGAGATGGAGAGTTTGCTACTAGGTCTTAGAGGGTGTGTTGTGATGAAAAATAGCTTCAGAGATTCAAAGGGAAAGCAGATAATAACCCTTCCCTATGGGACAGGTCCTCAAAGAGCTTAGATGATATGCATGGTCTTTGCTTATTTCTTCCTATTTTTCTTCCTAAATCCAACAGAAGCTGTCAGTTCTCTGATACATTTGATATCTTGTGTCTTGGTCACATTGTAACTTTAGCACATGGTAGTGCTTGAGAAAAGTATGTTGAATAAATCTGCCTTTTCACAAGGCCAACCTCTACACCCAGATGGAAGGGTGGAAAGGTTAAGATGAACAGGAAATTTGGAAAAGGTTCAGCTGTATAAGTTATTACAAGTCTTCTGATAAAAGAGCAGGTATTAAATTCATGAGACACTGAAAATTGAATTGCTGAGACAAGAGCTATTGTGACTAGAATAGCAAATGTCAGATCATGAATCTATTCACATGGCAAGGATCAAAAGATGATTAGCACAAGTGATGAGTTGTTCTACTTTGCTTGAAACATTGAATCTCCATTTTGATACGAGGAGGCAAAAAGTGGGCTGCAAACAGTTCCTCCATGGTTATCTGTGCTGTGTTCCAAACTCTTTTAGGATTCAGAGTTATGGAAATAAAGGGATAGCAAATTTTTTAATATCAATTCCATAATTTCCTCCACCTCTATCTTTCATGACTTCTAAAAAAATGCATAACTGGTCTATCAATAGGCATTACTAGTCTCAAAACAGCTCTATATTACGCAGAGAATAAAAAGGAAGTCAATAGTGATTCCCAAGGTCCACCTGCATGAGCGAAACCGCTGCAGGATCTATGGAAAGAGGAAGGACTTACAACATAAAAGTTAATTTCATATTGAGATCAGGATTTAGGAGCTGTGAAAAGAATGAGTGGGAAGAAAAAAATCCTATTCTATGAGTTTTCCTTAGAACACCAAATCCAAAAATCGATAAGGACTTCTTCTAAACCATTGATTATCTATTTCTTATTAAAACATTACAAGAAATATCTTTTAGGAACATCCATACAAGATGTTGTGTGTCTAAGGCAGGGGCTATCAATCTATAGCCCACCTGCCAAATCCTGGCAGTTGCTTCTTTTTGTAAATAAAGTTTTATTAGAACACAGCTATGTCCATTCGTTCACAAATTAGCTGTAGCTGAGTTCGGCAACTCACAAAATGTTTACTATCTGGACTATGGTAGGTGGAATAATGTCCCTTCGAAGATACCAGAACCTGGGAATGTTACTCTCTACTGTAAAAGGCATTTTTGCAGATGTGGTTAAGTGAACCATAACAAGAGTCCTTAGAAGAGAATCCGAGTCAGGAAGAAAAGATACAACAGCAGAAGCAGAAGTCAGAAAGGAGAAAAGAGGCTATACAGCTAGCCTGGAAGATAGAAGAAGGAACCGTGAGTCGAGGAATGCAAGCAGCCTTGAGAAGCCAGAACATGGATTCTCCCCTAGAGTCCTCAGAGCAAAATCAGGCCTGCTCACAGTGAAAGTGATTTCAAGATCTCTGACTTCCAGAACAATAAGATAACAAATGTGTTCCTTTAAGCCACTAAGTTTGTGAGTTACCGCAACAATAGGAATCTAAAACATGACCCTTTACTGAAAACGTTTGCTGACCCCTGATCTAGGATTTAGTGTATCTAGAATAATAATCTGCTATAATAAACAAAAACCTTCAGCCAGGGCAAGGAATTCAAATACCGATAAGGTCAATAAAGCTGCTTTTCTGTGTGGTCTTGGGCAAATAACTTACCCAACTAAATCCGTGTTAAAGCATTTAAGATACACCAGCCAGGCTAGATAAGTGAAGGGACTTTAATCCTTCTGCAAATACATAGGGTGTTGGTTATATCCTCAACAGATACAAAGATCTACCTACATTCTCATCTATCCCAACAGGAGACAACTCACTTCGCCGAATTCTAAAAAGTCACCATGAACTTTTGGGCAGGTTAATTTTCCCTCTAATTAATTAACTTACCATTTCTGAGATGGAACCTGGAAATAGTCTCATGGCTCTGCAGGAATATTATTTGAGAGAAACAGGCCAGGAAGAAGAAAATAACATGCCTTATTAGCAAACTGAATAGCAAAGTAAACCTATAAAGACTTAATTCTGAATTTAAACTCTGTGGCTTTATGCCAGGATACAGAGGCTGATATGCTCAGCTGTGTGATAAGGAATTGTACCTAGACGCTTCTTACAAATGCAAAAGATTAATATCTCGGTTGTCTGGAATAATCGCAGTGCTATTTTGGGCTTCCAGGAAGGATAATTTTCCAAGTCCACAATTATTCTTATTACTACCATTTTTAATTGACATTCAAAAAATTATAAAATTGTCTGCCATGTTCACATAGGTTTCATGATTTACCTTAATATATTTTTAGAATGATGCAATGTCACCACAATAAACATCTGTCAGGTCTCTCAATTTTACACTATTCTGTGAGTGGTGTGTAGGGGCAGACTGAGTGTGTACAGATCTCTGGTTGCACACGTGAACTTAATTTCTCAAATAAGTCTCATCAATGATACAAAACTCAAAGTGGAATAAATTATTCAGACACCAGTGTGCATATTCTTGTGACTCACACAGAAATTCAACAATCTCCTAATGTCATATAGCAAGTGGAAGAGATGAGCTATGAACTCCAGTGATGATTCCTCCCCTGACTACCTCAAAATACAGCTTAAGAATCACAGAAGAGGATATAAAATGAAAGGGTCTTGCAAACTGTAAATAATGATTTGTGGGCATATTGCTAATATATAATTGGAAATTCATTACTTACCATGGAGTCTTCCTTTAAAAGAGTACAGCTCTCCGACCTAAAAGCACGCAGGGTTCCACAAAAGAACACATCTCCAAAACATTTTTTGTCATTAAGCAAATGTTGGAGAGAGATGGGACGTTGGGAGGAGAACCACACCCACAACTAATATTTTTAAGTGTTCAGTCTTACTTAGGCATGTACAGGGATGGCATGTCTACGTGTAAAGAATTTGCAGGCAGTGTTTTCTCAGCCTTATTATCACAAAATGCGGAAATGCCAATATTCGGGAAATCCTTAGAAATCAAGGAAAGAGGGGGACATCTGGGTGTGAATCTCAGTTCCTCCACTAATTAACTCTGTGGTTTTGACTCATTACTTGATCTTTTCATGCCTTAGTTTTCTCATCTGTCAACGAGAGTTACTACAAATACCTACTTCCATTCCTTAATGCATCTCAGTTCCTTCATCATCTAGAAAATCCACCTGCTGGTAGAATCCACCTCATGAGAAGATCATGAGGATGAAGAGCCATCACACTGGCAAAACATTTACCACAGAACCCGCTTCAGGTCAGAGAAGCCTACAGTGGTGGCTGTTACTTTTATGATGGCTCCACACCAGACACCCCAGAGGCCGTGCTGAGAAGTTGCGAGCGGTAGAAATAAGTCACAACCACCATCATCACAAAAACACACAAACCAACAGCAACAAAAGAAAACAGACCCAAAACACTGACTTGGCTTTTGAGGAGCTAGTCTGTGAATTTACGGTGTCATAGACGTATGTGTGAGTGGAGATGATCTAGTATAGATGTGGGGCAATTCGTATGTCATAGGCTCATCCTTAACCCAAACAGGACAGCATTTCATTAAAGAACCTTACGTACACCTTACTATTTTCATGCGTGCAGCTTTATGCATATTTTTTATGAAATAGAGAATTCAAAAATCCTTGAAGTTCACAGACTGGCAATGAAGAAAGAGAATGGGTTTAGAGTTGGAGAAGTCCACATTGGCCCACCAGTCGCCTGGGACTCTCTCATGCCAGGGAAGGGATGGAAAGCAGAGAAACTCTACAGAGGACGCTTTACAGTTGATCAAACACTTGAGGTTTGTTGGTGACAGAAGATGTCAGACTTGCTCTATGTTTCAAGCAGCATTAAGCTCCTCCCGAATTGCATTTAATAAACAATCTTGCTTTTGGCCCCTCACAATTCCTTTCAGTTCTTTCTCTTCTTTAAAGCCTCTCTTCTGCAAAGGTGTGCACGCTAGGCCATCTGTGTATCCCTGCTTGTGCACACTTCACGGAGAAGACCACTTGCTCACCCGACTCTGCCCCCACTAATAACGGCTGCTTCTGTCCTCACCATTGTTTTTTCTCTTCCATGATATTGTTCCTTCCAAACCACAACTTCTTCTTCCTGCCACACTCCCTACTGTGATCATTCTACCTTTTTCTCCCCCTTCCCCATATTACCTGATTAAGGGGCTGTGGTTACCATTGGTCCTGCTTTCACTCAGTAGACAGTCTCCTAGATACCAGTCCTGTTGATGGCAAATATGAGTCCTACCTTGTCACTGACTTCCAGATGATCACAATACAGTTTTCAGGAAAGAAATGACATTCCTGTGTTAAGAGCCTTATGAGGGTTGGGGCACCTGGCTGGCTCAGCCGGTAGAGCAGGCAACTCTTGACATCAAGGTCATGAGTTTGAGCTCCATGTTGGGCATAAAGATTACTTTAAAAAAAAAAAAAAGCCCTATAAAGATGAAAAGAGAATAGAGGTCTGCAACAGTTCAGTAGAGATGTCACTTATGATTGGGGCAACTTGGGAGGGCTTCGTGCAAGAGGTGATATTTCAGCAGGGAAATGAAGATATTTGTCATTCATTTATTTTGTCACTGGGATTTAGTCGGCTAACTCTATTCAGGACTTAATAGTTGGGAAATATTTAAGAAAAAAAAAGAAAAGGAAAGGAAAAGAAAGGAAAGGAATGGGAAGGGAAGGGAAGGGAAGGGAAGGGAAGGGAAGGGAAGGGAAGGGAAGGGAAGGGAAGGGAAGGAAAGGAACAAAGAAAAGCCAGAGAGAGGAAAGGGAGAACAAAGGGGACAGGAAATAACAAGACAAAGAATAGGTATAGAAAATGAGAAATACAACCCTGGAAAAAATTTCTTTTTAATGTGTAATTTTTACATAAAGTTTGTAGGCCTAGGAGTCACAAGTTGGCTTGCAATCCTGCCTCTGAAACTCACCAGCAGTGTGATCTTAGATAAATTACTTCACTCTCGGGGCCCCCGGGTGGCTCAGTCGGTTAAGCATCTGCCTTTGGCTCAGGTCAGGATCCCAGAGTCCTGGGATCCAGCCGCATAGGGCACCTTGCTCAGTGGGGAGTCTGCTTCTCCCTCTGTCTCTGATTCTCCCCCTACTTGTGCTCTCGCTCGCACTCTCTCTTTCTCTCTCAAATGAATAAAAAAAAAAAATCTTTAAAAATTACTGTACTCTCTAAGCTTCAAAGACAGTATCAGTCTGATGCAGATAAAAATAATAGAAACTTCGTCCATGAGTTATTAAGAGTATTCAGTGAGATACTGTCTGGTACTAGCTAGTATACAATAAGCTAATGACCTGGAACTATTTTTTATGGGGTTTAGGGAGCCCAACAGATACACTGTAGGGAGGCTCCTGTAAGTCACCCATCTTCAGACAGGGGAGAGAATAGTTAGCACTCTGACGAGTGTCGTTCACTCTGACACCGGTTTCTTCGTCACCGGTCATGGAAGAGATTTGAGCAAAGACATTCCACATAAAGGCTCTCGGTATGGCACTTTGCATACAAAATTGTTACAGTCTGAGTCCTCAGTAAAATGACTGAAGCTTCTAGAGAGGTGTGTGCTTAAGAAAGTACTTTTTTTAAAGACTTTCTCCTCTAGGAAGTGTCCACAGATAATTAAAATGGAAATGCCAAAGTAAAGGCATAAAAGACTCAAATAGCTAACTAAGCCTCACCTCCTCTCCAGAGACATAAGTCACTTGTCTCATATTTTTGTTTACTACATATTTGTTAAATTTACTATGCAACTGGACAATGCTTTCTTTGATTCGCCCAAGTTATGTTAGCTTGTCGGGGTCCATGTCTTTCTCACTATGCTGAAGAAGACCCTGAGGACATCACCCACGCTCTGCAGGTCTGGCACTAATGAAGTTTAGTCTTTAGGTACTGGCTGTGTGACCTTGGATAAATTACTTTCACTTTGTCAAACTCTCCCTGTATGCCTTTCATGAGCGCTCTTCTACTTTCTGCCCTTCCCCGTCCTTCCAGTATTTTCTCCCAGCACAGCATCTCTGGTCACCTTTTCTTTTGCGTGGCATCCCTCACCTAACTGTACTCATTTTGCCATTCAAGGCAGCAAGCAGGCTGAGGGCCGTGAATTGAGAAGTATGGGAGCCCCTCGTTTGCGACCTGTTAAGCAGTGTGACCTTATCTAGGCGAGTTTACTGTTTGAGCTTCACTTCCCTCATTTGTGAAACGATGATGGTAACATCCACCGTCAAGTCGGTCGTGGGGAGGGCAGGAAACAAGGCACTGAACACAGAATTTGGCACAAGAAGCTTTGGTACTGTCCTGCTGTGGTGGTTATTTTATTTTCAGCACTCCTGGGAATCTATGAAGCAGAGGGAAATCACTTTTAGCCCAGAATTTTATAGAGTGTTAAATAAGCATAACAGAAATGAATTCAGTAGTTTGTATGTGAACTTAAAAAACCCTTCCCGTTGTCCCCAGTGCTACTGGATTTCTGATCCTGTCCACACTTGACTCTGGGTTTTCTTTCTGTTCGGGTTTCTACCCTCCGAAACACACCCCAATGACATGCCTGCTCTCCTGGACGCGGCTGGTCACTGCAGGTGCCCATCTGTTTTATTTAATCCATGCATTTCTGCTTCATCTATGGCACTCAGTCCTATTGTCCATTCCCGTATTTTAAACCAGATTGCACTGGCTGGTTTTTAGTTCTGCACCTTTATCCTGCATTCCTTTCACAAGCTCCCTGTTGCCCATCCCACCCTCCCTGAATGCCCTTTGCACCCACCCTTCAGACTCTGTACCAGTCCCTTTGACACGCTCATCACACAAGGACGTACCGGTGAAATTTCTCTCTAGGTTTTGCTGCCAGCCATGCTTCTGTTGGTGACATTTGTCTTTTCTTTTCCTCTCTCTTTCTTCAAACTTACTGGGTGCCTGACCATGTGCTAAGTAACTTACATATATAAACATATTGAATGCTCAAATATGTATTCATTTTATAGATGGAAAAATAGAGTCCTGGTGGTTAAACAACTGACAGACTAGTATATTTTGGACTGTAGAACTTGACCTTAATATTGGAATCAATATATGTTGATTGAAAACGAATGAGTGTCATAGTAGATTCATTAGTTCAGTCAACAATTTTGGAGGTGCTACCCTGAGTAGATCCTCTCTCTGAGCAGATTGTTTAGGAGATGAATGTGAAACTCTTTTACAGATATCGTATACATGTCATACAATGTATACAGCCTATGATACATACATATACATCCATATATGTATATATGGATGCACATGCATATGTATAAGTGTGTGCATATGCATTCACATGTATACATATATATGTAATATATATACATATATACAAATTTATTTACATTTTTGTTATCTGCTACGGAACAAAATTCTCTAAATTCAAGGTATCTTAGCCATTTCAAAGTCATAGAGAAGAGCCTAAATATTAAGGCACTTACAGATTGTCTGTCAACAGAGCTATAAAAAAATATAGCCTCATCATTTTTATACACATAGTCAGACACAAGCAGAAGGAGATTCAATGGCTTAATTCAACATGACCCAGAACCTCGTTACCATCTTTGGAAAGTGCTAGTGCATAGGATAGCCTCTGATTGTTTAATGTTCCCTTAATCATTACATGTGGAGAGTTAATATATCAGGTTATATGCTGTTGCTATATCTAGCAATGTATTATTGTAAATGCAAAGGTTAAACAAAGCAGACAGATATTTGATTTCTACTCTATGGCTAATGTCAAAACTGTATGAGCGAAAGTAATAAGATTTTCCCCATTTCCCCAGCACTCTTCTACAGACACACATGGATTTACACACTTTACATAATCCTGAGAGTTGCTCATAATACCTCTCAGTGTTCTGCATTGAACCTAGAAATAAGAGACTTGCTTCTTTGACTCTCCCTTGGCTCTATAATTTTGCAGTGCCTCTTACTGTGTGTGGGGTGACCTGCCCACACTCTGACTAGGTTTGGCCGAAAAACTTGCTTTGATCTCTAGAATGAGGGAGAAGTGAGAGTCTGCCTCTTCCAGGCTTATGCCTCAAGAGTTTCTCCGGCTCTGTTCCAGTAGAACATGACTTGGTGAAGGTGTTGGAGATTGAGACGGGGAGGGCAGGGACCCAAGTTCCTGGGTTCTCCAGCTGAAGCCAGCCTATACCAGCCGACATTCATCCAGCCTTGCACGTGTGAATGAGAAGGTCAAAATCAGCAGAACCTTCCAGCTGAACCCAAACCAATAAATCCTAGTCGTTGCGTGTTCATTAAGGTTTTGCAGTTGTTTGCTAGAAAAGCTGATAGGGGCTCACTTTAGTTGTGGAACTAATTGATAAGAGGACAAGAAGACAAGTTACTGCTTAGGTCCAAGAAAGAAATTTTAAAAATTAACAGAGAAAGCAAAACAGTGCTTTGTCTAGAGATGGGGACTGTTTTCCTTGAAGCAACCCCAGGATGATTCAGGACGGCAGCCAGAGCTGCCTCTGGGACCTCAACAGAAGGTCTAAGAATTACCTGGAACAGGAAAGATGCAGAGAGGGAGAAAAGCCACTGGAGTTGGCCAAAGGAAGGATTTGGAAAATGTAATATGGTCAAATGAGCCAAAATTACAGAGGCTTGGTTTATTTATTATTTTAAAAATAAGTGTGAATTCTTCTACTGGGAAAAAAATCAGAGTTTAGGATTACAGCTAGTGCTGGAGGAATTCAAAGGCAAGGCTACTGGAGCAGAGATGAAAACTGGAACTAGAATTGTTTTAAATTTGGAAGACATTTGGAAATTACTCAATCCAACTGCTGGTTTTTAAAACCTTTTCTGCTTCACCTCCTTTCTTCAAGCAACTCTTTAGGTGGCATTCTCCTAAGTAATAGATAAGAGTCCCTATAGTTGAGTTCGGATGGACTAGGGAGCATGGAACTCTATCCCCCATCTCCTTAAGTTCTGAGTCCTCTGAGTCACCATTGGAAAATTTTCAAGGCTCCTCAAGGCCATGGAGGTCAATCAGCCACCACGGGAAGGCTAGAACTTGAACACCTGAAGAGCTTTATTATACAACTGAGCTACTCCAAATGATCTCGAAATTATTTCTGTACTTGTGAACATTATAGTGTTCACATTTTTTCCCCAATTTCATCCAATATAGAGTACATTGATATGTTGAAGACTGATTTGGGTCTTTTCTTGGGAGAAACTTAAGTTCAAGAAATATCATTCATTTAATTATTAACATTTGACATGAATTCTATTATTCCAAGGGAACTTTTGCTTATGAATAATCATTCGACTTCTTGAGTTTTAGTTTAGTCCCCACCACATGAAGATCTTCTTGGCCTTCTGGCTCAGAGTTCAGTATATTTCTCTTTCCAGCACTGTATTATGTTCACTGGCTGATGAATCTCAACATCTGGTGACCACAATTTCTGACACAGGTATCTCCTTATATCACCATTAAAGTGGTGCCAGATACTTGCAGGATCAGGTTAAAGTGAATGTCGGATTAATGAACAAAGCCAAGATAAATTACAATATGATCCCTAGGCTTAGAACAATTACAAACTAGAATCTTTATCCTTTCACCATAAAGTTCAAGCTCTTCAATATGGTAAGCTTGTCCCTTCATCCCATAAACTCTTCCTTGTGTCTAATTACTTCACCATCTACAACTTTGAAATCCTGTTCAAAGTTTTCATAGTTCATCAGAAATGCCATGCTGCTTGATCGGTTACATCTTTGCAAACACTGTTCCATGTACGGCGGCTCTCTCCACCAGTTGTCAACATGCTGAATGACTCTGCATCCATTAAAACACAGCAGCATTGCTTTCCGTGACGGAGTAATGTAGCCCCACTTCTCTGTTACTTGTTTGCTGTGTATCTTCTTCAGGTATTGCCCTATATTATGACTGCATATATGCTCTGCTTCCATGACAATAGCAAGTCTCAGTATAGCATTTTGTGTGTTTCAGGTAATTCTTCACATATATGAATTCACTTCATCTTCCAACTCATGGAAAAGAAGTATTGTCATCTCCATTTTACAGATGTGGAAGGTGAGGTACAAAGAGGTTACAGAGCTAGATGGGATTTGGATCCAGGCAGAGAGATTCCAGAGGCTGTGTATACTATGCCTCTTGACATTGCAAACTCCCTAAGAGCACAGAGAAGGTCTTGGTGCTTCAATATTTGCTCACTTGAATCAAAGGTATTATGGTACACACAGTTTCCACAATGGCTACTAAGAGGTACAGAGGTGTCTCATCAGGGAAGTTCTTGGTTTTCAAAGGGATTCTAAAATTCTGGGGACTGTAAAGCCCTCCATGAACTTGAATGGCAGCAGAGAAAACAATCACTATGCATTCATTCAGAAAGAAGATCACAGCCATCCAGCCAATTATAGGCTCCTTGGCTTGGATCATATTTCTTCACGGATCTTTTATCACATGACATCCCATATGCATTTGTTTAATGAAAGTGATGCTATCACCTCTCACTTTGCTTTCCCACAGTTCTGCAGCTAAAACAGATTGGGGAAGAGACCTTTCTTTCTTTCTTTCTTTCTTTCTTTCTTTCTTTTTTTTTTAATTCCAGAAGGTGAACTGACTTATCAATGTTATGTCTGCTAGTTTCCTAATTTTCCCTTGGCTATTGAAGGAATTGTGTCTGGACAGATTTCCCATTCTAATCACTCATAAAACAGCTGTGGAAGCCTTGAATATTAACAAACGATGGTTCCAGAGAAAACAAGACCCTGGCTTGAGGGCATTTTCAGTGATCTGACAGGTCAGCAAAGCATTCATGTTGTGCATACCAGTCACAAAATGTCTGTAACCAGCATGATGCCACTGGTTATCAAAAGCAGTGCACAATGAAAATAAGGTAGAGAAAAGCTTCAGAATGTGGAGAAAGGCACTAATGAAACTAGTGATGCTAACTGTAGTTTTTCAAAATCCATTTGGTAGAGAGCTCAGCATCCAGTGAAATGTAATGGGGTGGTAGGGATTTAGTGGAGGTTTTTTTTTTTTTTTTTTCTCCAATTACAAAATTAAAGAGCATGATAAAATACAGAGTAGAAACAGATCCCAGAAAGAAGGACTGGATAATTGTGAGGGAAATCGTCCCTCATGAACATATGTTCTAGATCATTTGGTAATCAGGAAGGCACTGATTCAGATACTCAAGTTTGTATACACCACTAGCTTGGTGTCAAATATCCACTACTGAATTTGTGCCTTCCCAGTACATCTGTAGTGTCCTGTAAAAGATTTCTTTCCATTCTCTTTCTACCAAATGTTTTCTACGTGGTGTGCGAGTCATTTTCTAAGGGGACATAGTGACTACAATGTATTTAAGACTATACAAGTTCTTCCCTTGTCAATTAGTTAAGGGCCAGTGAGGAAGTGCCCCTGGGCATATATTGCCAGGTCACAGTATTCTATCACTGCTCCATAGTTCTAGTTGGACATCTCAAAGGCCCCTGACAACTTACCAAATCCCAAATGCAACTCAATCATTACTCTCTTGACAAAGACAGCTTTTTTTTTTTTTTCCATTGAGGGCCTATTACTAATACTATGCTGATATTTCTATCTATTGCCCGAGTCAGAAACCAAACTGGATGCAGAGGGCATTCTCTGTGAGAAATCTCATGGTAGACAGTGAGAAAGCATAAGGCAGAATAAAGTTTGTACAGGAGAAAGGTACAGAAGTCAAAGATAAACAATGAAATCTTCATAAAACATGGGAATGGGCACCTTATTCTTTCCTATTCCAATGCCCACATTGCATCTATCACTAAGCTCAGCCTTTTCTATCCCTGAGAGTCCTCAAATCTCTTCATTTCTCTCTCCCCATCTCCCTAGTCCAAGCTACCATCATTTTGTCCATTTATTACTGCATTGGTCTCCCCTCTGATATCCCAAATCCTCTTATCTTTCCACAATCCACAGGCTCATATTTATAATCCAAGCAATTTTTTTTTCAGCGTAAATCTTCTATCACCCTCCAACTTAAAACTCTTCTTGGTTTTCCACTGCCCCAAAAACAAACCTTTAAACTCCTAGCAAGCTATGACAAGGAAGACCAGAACGAGGCTTTGATTCTTCATCGACCCCACTGTCTGGTTCTTAATTGGGTATAAATTTTTGCACCCCAGTGGGCATTTGCAAATGTTTGAAGATAGCTTTGTCATAATGGCCAAGAGTATGCATTGGTTTCTAGTTTATGGAGGGTGGGGATACTGCTAAACATTCTACGTTACTAGGACAGCTTTCTCCAACAAAGAATTACTTAGCCCAAAATGTCAATAGTGCCAAAGCTGATAAACTCTGCTATAACCTTTCTCATGCACCTCTTCCCTTCCACTCCCTTAATTTCAGCTATTCGCTACTTCTTTCATTTCCATGAATTCACTGTACTTAACCATACCTTCAGTTTTTCAATATGGTATTCCTTCCTCCTGGAATAATCTGCACATTCTCCCCTTTATTGCCTAATGTGTGACTTGACTAACTCCCCCTCATTCTTAATTCTCCGCTTAGTTACTTACTCAGGGGAGCTTTTCCTGAACCATCACACTAGATTGGTTTCCTTTCCCATATATTCTCAGACACCCAGTATCTTCCCTCATAATTACACCTTTATTGTCAGTCTTTCCTACAATACTATAAATTCCCTGAGGGTAGGACATGTCAGCCTCACTGACTTGAACTCCAGAACCCCCTATTAATCTCTCAATATACATAAAGTACTCACTGAATGAATAGGTGCGTGTATGCATGAATGAATAAGTGAATTAGAATTCTAAGACTATAAAATTTTGGCAAACCATCTCTTGGCTCAAATTACAGTTGGCCTATGCTGGAGGCAGTTGCTCTATAAGTGCCGTTAGCACTGTTCCTTTCCCAGTATAGACCGCAGGCTAACTAATGACATCCATGAACATTCTGTGGTTCTATATTTTGGAAGTATGATTTCAAGTATCCTCACTGTGAATGGAAGTTTATAAAACCTAAATCTATCCTTACCACCTCTTAGTGACAGTAAAATCTCTGACAATCCATAACCAAGAACGTTGTGAAATCAACAAGGGATGAAAAGTTTCTCTCTAGAAATCACAATAAATGGTTGTGCCATTTTATGTTTCACCTAGAAAAAACCTATCTCTTGCCTAGATCCACATACAATTGGATTTTAAAATACCCATTCCTACCATCATCTCTTTAAAATAATAGCGCTTTTTTTTAAAAAAGATTTTATTTATTCATTTGACAGAGAGAGGGAAAGAGCATAAACAAGGGGAGTGGCAGGCAGAGGGAGAGGGAGAAGCAGGCTCCCCACTGAGCAGGGAGCCCGATGCGGGGCTCAATTCCAGGACCCTGGGATCATGACCTGAGCCAAAGGCAGACACTCAACTGACTGAGCCACCCAGGGGCCCCACAACAGCGCTTTCTTTGACATGATGTTCTAGTCATATTTACATTTATCTACATCCTCTCTCTGGATAAAAATAACACCTTCCCATTGCAAAGGAATCAATGAAGACGTTTATCCAATTTCTTAGGGAAAGAAAAATTCTGTTGTTCCCATAAGCCACTAGCTTCCTCAAAATTCCAGATAAAGAGTAGGTGGCATTTGAATTTCTTGATCACAAAGGCAAGTCCCATTTGGTTGAAATGAAAGGAAAGTGGCTGTCTACAGCTTTCACAGACATAAATTCAATTCATGGAGCAATTCATTCAAGCTGCAGACAATGATACAATGATGTATTTTTGGGTGTATACCATTTGTGATTGGAACAATCTGCAACCCTCCTAATTAATATTGGGCCTAAAGATACTGAAGTGGGAATGACACCCGTTTCTTTCAACAAGAGGACATTGAATGGAGTCACAGAGGAAATGAAACTTGGCCAATTGCAAAGGAGAAATATCCTCCTGTCAAAGAGGCATCTATACTCCTCTCTTGCTGCACAGAGAAAGAAGGAAACTTGTAGAGTAGATTGAAAAGGGTCTATAACAAATTCAGCTTAGAGCAGCTTCAGAGTCCATCGCGTTCACTGGGCATTCTGGAGCCGAACAGAAGCTGACAGTCCCTAGCACAGACTACACACTTTGCGGCCATTTCTGAGGTGTATAAACCAAAACTCAGCATTGAGGCAAACACTTAAGGAAACATCAAACAAACAAAGATGAGGCAAGAGGAACTGGATCGAGACATCAAGAACAGAGACTTCCTTTCATTGGAATAGTTACTGGTTATGGTGAGTTTCCCACATGAGCAGGAAACAGATTGAGAGCCTAATCTTTTGTATAGTAAGACAGTTTATGATAGATCCCCAACTGTTGAACGACTGTAAGTAGTTTGTTAAAGGTGTTACTCATGCTTTATAGTTTCTTGTGACATATTCAAAAGAGGCTGATGTAATAAATCTCTTCCGGGTTATATAAATGCCTAAACTAGGCAAATCCTATTAGCGTGAGCCTTGTGCTCAGTGTGAACACAGTCCAAATTAAAAAAACAAAAACAAAACAAAAAACCCCCAGCAACACATATCTGTCATGCACTAAACATCTAATTTATATTATTTAATTCTTATAATAATCCCATAACAATCCCATGAGACAGGTACTATTATTATGTTCACTTTACATCTGAGGAAACAGGGCGAAAGAGGTTGAATGACATCCCTGAGGTCACATGGCTAACAAAGAGCAGAGCTGAGATTCAAACTACCTGACATACTGTGGTTCATACAGCTCATTTGTGGCAAGCATCTATGTCCCTTCTTCGCTTCCAGCAAGAGAGTTTCATTGTTTGTGTCTTTCTACTCCAGAGCCTCAGAGCGCCCAAAAGTACCTCTCAACTCTCCAGCTCAGGCTGGGACAAGGATGATGTGCAGACAGAAGTGTTTCCTAGGGCAAAGCAGAAGTCACATACACATTCACGCAGGTATTCACATCAGCTATTTGGGGATCTTTCCTTGGAATTCAGGAATGGGCAGTCTCCTTGAAACTCCAGTTATGGCCCAGATAAAGCCAATATACCCAAACAAGTGAAAGGAGATGGATCAAGTAGTATGAAAACAAAAATCGATTTTTAAAAAAATCTATAAGCTACAATATTCCATTAGCCAAGGTGATAATACGAATAGAGATAAGTATCAAGGATTTTCCTCCTACCGATCTTTATCTCAAGACAGGTCCTTCAGCTTAGCAAAGTATTTATACAACAAAACATTAAAGATTAATATCTATAATATTTCCAAAGAAAGGGAATATTTCCCTGACATGTCTTTTTTTCCCCTCAAGGTCCCAGAAGAAGGAGAAAATGATATAACCTGCAGTTTTCTACTCAATCAAACTTAAATTCTCTATGACTAACTTCCCATAAATATTTCTGGATAAATCATTCAGTGTTTCTCTTGAGGCACCTAGAAGCATCACTGACTGTCATCCCTAGAACCAACAGCTAAGAAATGGCAGATAGAGATCATGGAGACATGCTAATATACTTTGATGAATAAGGTATCCTGAAACAGTGTCTGAAAAATGTAAAGTATTTACTCAGTCATATATCAACTACATATTTTACATAGCCTAATCTTTCTTTTATCCTCCTTTTAAAAATGCAGTGAAGTTGAAAGGCAAGTAAGGATGCTAAGTAGAAACCAGTGATCCTAATGCAAAACGGAATCACTGGGTTCTTTTCCCCATTGTGGAAAGTAGGGCACTTTCATCCATTTGTTTATTCATTCAAAAAACTTCTATTAACTAGACCAATGCTTTACACCTTTCAACGTGCACAGAAATGGCCCTGCAATATTTTAAAGTACAGATTGGGTTTGGGGTGGGGTTCACAATTCTGCATTTGTAGATCGAGCCAATGTTGCTGGTCTGTGGACCACCCCTTGAGGAGCAAGTTAGATCACAATTATCCAACTGGTATTTTCTCCCTCCCTCCCTCCCTCCCTCCCTCCCTCCCTCCCTCCCTCCCTTCCTCCCTCTCTCTTCTCTCTCTCTCTCTCTCTTTCTCTTTCTTTAACAGAGAGAGAAAGAGCACACATGCATGTAGGTGCCGGTGGGGGGAGGGGTGGAGGAAGTGGGACAGAGAGAATCCCAAGCCGACCCCATGTGGGGCTCGATCCCACAACCCTGACCTCATGGCCTGAGCCAAAATTGAGTCAGACACTTAACCTACTGAGCCCCAGGCAACTCCCCAACTGGTATTTCTGTAATAATGGAAACATTCTATATCAAGTCTGCCCAATATGGTACCCAGTAGCCACATGTGACTACGGAACATGTGAAATGTGGCTAGAATGACTGAAGAAATTTTAATTTTATTTAATCTTATTTTATAAATTCAAATTTAAATAGCCACATGTGGCTAGTAGCTACATTATTGGAGAGTACGTTCTCATAAAAAAGAACCCACCAACTAATAGAGATGAAGATATTTAAACAGATTATGGGGATGTGATATGTTCAGTTCTATAATGGTATTAGTAACAAAATGACACGGAAGCAGAGAAGAGGAGGAAATGAAGGGACATGATGTATCAACATGTTCCAGTTGAGTAAGCTGGTCTTCAATTTTCCTGTGAGCTCCAAGGGATCTGCAGCCCCTAAGTATGGTTGGAACAATAAAAGCAAGGTAGGTGGCAGAAGAGGATGGCACGTTGAATTTTACGTTGCCAACGTCTGGATTAGTCATGGAGACCCCTCCAGATACAGGAAAAGAGTTTTTTCTGAGCCGCCCTATCCCTGCAATTTTACACCTTTCGTTAGAAGGTCTAGATGAAGAGACCATCTCTGTACCAATAGGATGATGATAAAATTCCCCGGGAGAACAGACAGAATTACTAACCCTCATAGGAAAAGCTGCTTGATACCCACCCCCCCCACACTCCAAGGAAGAAATAAGTTGGTGTGACAGTTATAGGCAACATCTGACCTAAAGGACCGCATCAAATTGTCATGACAACTGATAGTCTGTGGTCTGGAAATAACCATCTGATCTAACTGACACTCATTAATGGAACCCCAGCTGTGCCTGTTTTTGAATGAGAGAAAAGCAAGACAGGGAGGGGAACAATACAAGGGGTCTGTGTGGCTTATTAATAGGTCTCAGGATTCCTTCCTAATGGGCTTAGTTTGTCATGAAAACAATAATATTCAGGGTCATCACCACTGTCTTCTGAAACACACACCACCGTCTTTTGAAATAAACACTTCTTTCCTTGTACACATTTCAGAAAGAGTGAGCTAGTCATTAAAATTTACACAGTTCTGAGTCCATTGCTTTTTCTTCCCCTACATTATTGCTGACTAAAAGAAGATAAATTTATCTCCTTTTTTGTTTTTGTTGTATTGTTTTTCAGTTAATGGGGAAACAAGTACATCATAGTAACTATGGTAACAAAGATGCATTTTTTTTTCTTTTCTTGTAGTTTGGCAGATATTCAGCTCTGGGATGTGGCAAATCTCAAAGGTCTTAACTAATTTGTCATTAAAAGTAAAACCCAAAATGATTTTCTCCTTAAGTTTCAATAGCTATGAAATATCCATTAGAAGATGAATACACAGCCATGCATATGAACTGCAGAATGTTGATATAATATACATTAAGGTTCAATAAAACATTTTTGTTGCCTTACCCTTTATGAAATAGAGATGGGCTGCATGCTTCGTGGAAAACAGATATATCTCCCTTTAGTTAAAGCACAACTCTTATCAAACAGACTCCTATTTAAAAATCTTCAATAACTTGGTATTGCTTATCAAATCAGATCCAAACAGTTTAGCTTCTATTCCTGGACAAGAATCCTAGAACCCTACTATGAAACCTAAAAGGGCTCTTAACCATATTCAATAGGTGCCCCTACCTTGCTTATGTTCCTGCTTTTCCTTAATTATAGCTAGATGGTTATACTCATTCTCTCTCTCTCCTCTATACTTCCCTTTCTCTCTTAGTTCCCTTAGAACTTCCCTTAGTTCTAGCTCAAATATCAATGCATACATTCTTCTTGGATCTCACAGCTATCGTTCCAAATAATTCCAACAGCATACTTCGGGGCATCCTCATACATTTTGCACTATCTACTCCACTTAGAATTTATAAAATAGGCTTGTAAGAACCATGTCTTAATATTGTCAGTTTTAAGTCTCTTAAACCACTTTCAAGGCCCATGACAGATAAAACAAATAAGGCTCATGCTGGGGGGCAAGCATGGGTTATCCAGTTAGTACATGCGTTTAACATCCTCAACTTATTCGGTCCATGTATTTTTGTCCATTCACCTTCCCATCTTCTGATATACTTCTAATGCGAGAAACAGAGGAATAAAAAGCTATGATTATTCACAAATGTCCTTGGGTGATTGGAATCCCAAGTGTGTGCTGTAGTCTTGTTTGTTTGTTTATAGTTGTAGTTGATGCTGCTGCTGCTTTGATGAACATCTGTCAAATCTGTTCAAATAAGTAAATATATTCTTGCTCCAATCTACCTGATTCATCAGTTTATTCATTTATTTATTCATTCATAATGAACATGCAGAAAGTACATTCATATAACATTCATCATGTTAGGTAATGACAGAATTACAATAGAAAATGCATGATAGCCCTGCCTCAAAATGACTTAAGTCTAAAACAGAGACCAGAAAGTATACAATTAAAAATCAACGCGATGAAGTAATCCAAATGTCCATTGATAAATTAATGCATAAAGAAGATGTGTGTATGTGCAAAAATAAATTCAAGATGCATTAAGGACCTAAATGTGAGACCTGAAACCATAAAATCCTAGAAGAGAACATAACCAGTAACTTCTTCAACATCAGCCATAGTGATGTTTTTCTAGCTATGTCTCCTGAGGCAAGGGAAACCAAAGCAAAAAAAAAAACTAGTAGGACTATAACAAAATAAAAAGCTTCTTCACAGCAAAGGAAATAATCAACAAAACTAAAAGACAACCTGCTGAATGAGAGAAGATATTTGCAAATGACATATCCAATAAAGGGTTAGTATCCAAAATACATAAACAGCTTATACAACTCAATACACAAAAAAGCAAATAATCCAATTAAAAAATGGGCAGAACACATGAACAAAGAAGATATCTGGATGGCGAACAGACCCATGAAAGATGTTCATAATCACTTATCATCAGGGAAATTCAAATTAAAACAACAGTGAGATATAACCTCACATCTGAGGTTAAATGGTTAAATGGCTAAAATCAACAATACAAGAAACAGCAGGTGTTGTGGAAGATGTGGAGAAAAAGGAGCCCTTGTTGCACTGTTGGCGGGAATGCAAACTGGTGCAGCCACTGTGGAAAACAGTATGGAGGTTCCTTGAAAAGTTACAAATAGAACTACCCTCTGACCCAGCAATTGCAACATCAGGTATTTACCCAAAGAATACAAAAATACTAATTCAAAGGGATACATGCACCCCTATGTTCACAGCAGCATTATTTAAAATAGTCAAGATACTGAAGCAGTGCAAGTGTCCACTGATGATGAATGGATAAATGTGTGTGTATGTGTGTATGTGTGTGTCTGTATGAATATCCAGCCATATAAAGGAATGAAATCTTTTCATTTGCAATGACATGGATGGAGCTAGAATGCTAAGCAAAATAAGTCAGATGAAGACAAATACCATACGATTTCACTTATATATGAAATTTAAGAAACAAAACAAATGAACAAAAGGAAAAAAGAGAGAGACAAATCAAGAAACAGACTCTGAACTATAGAGAACAAAGTGATGGCTATCAAAGGGGAGTGCAGGATGGAGGTGGGTTAAATAGGTGTTGGGAATTAAGGAGCAAACTTGTCCTGATGAGCACTGGGTGATGTATGGAATTGTTGAATTACTATATTGTACACCTGAAACTAATATAACACTGTATGTTAACTGGAATTAAAATAAAAACTTATAAAGACAAAAAAAAATTTTTTAATTAAAAAAAAAATGATGTGTGTGTGTGCAAACACACACACACACACACACACACACACACACACACACACACAGAGCAGGATATTATTCAGCCATGAAAAAGAATGAGATCTTGCCATTTGTGACAACATGGATGGACCTAGAGGGCATTATGCTAAATTAATCCAGATGGAGAAAGACAAATACTGTATAACTTTACTTATGTGTGGAGTCTAAAAAACCAAAACAAATTACCTTACAAAACAAAATAGAAACAGATTCATAAATACAGAGAACTGGTGGTTGCCAGAAGGGAGGGGGTGGGGGGAGGGGTGGAATAGGTGAAGGGAGCCAAGAGGTACAAACTTCCAGTTATAAAATAAATAAGCCACAGGGTTATAATGTATAGCATAGGGAATATAGTCAGTAATATTATTATAATTTTGTATGGTGACAGATGGTAACCAGACCTATCATGTTGGTCATTTTGTAATGTATAAAAATATTGAATCACTATCTTATACACCTAAACCAATAAAATATTGCAAGCCAATTGTAATTCAATTTAAAAAATCAATATAAGAGATCCAAGAGACATGACAACTAAATGAAATATGCGTTCATGATCCCGGACTGTATCCCATCTGGGAGTTTAAAAAAAATGCTATAAATGACATTTTTGGAAAAACTAAACAAGCATGTCAGCATACATTAGATAACATTGTTGTGTCAATATTAAATATCCTGGACTTGACAACTGTGTTGTAATTAAGCATCAAGGGGTGAAAGCATGATGAATGTGACCAAATCTCAAATGATTAAAAAAATTAACCATATATAATTATCAACATATATGTACATACACACATACACACACAGATTATTTTTAAATGCAGTAAAATGAGTAAAATTGGTAAATGTAGCTAAAGAGTATGTGGGAGTTTTCCCAATTATCCTTGCAACTTTTCTATAAATTTAAGATTGTTTTGAAATAAAAAGGAAACTCAATAAACTCAATAAACTCAATAGGTGTAGCACAAAAGAGGTGTAGTTCAGGGTGCTGTGGACCTGGTGAGAAGAGCCTAGCTATGTTTGGTAGGGCGGGGAAAAGAATTGGTAAAGAAATGCCTGACCCATGATTTGAAAAGGTGACAACTTCAAATCAAATAGAATTAGGCATGTGGGCATGGTTGGGAAAACTGTAGAAATGCTATTGTATATTCTGTAAATATAAAAAACAACAACAACAGATCTTCAGTTTTACTGGCCCACTACAATAAAACAAGAACGATGGTGGAAGTTTAGTTATTATCTTTCCCATTAGCCTTGAGGACAGAGATAGTTGGTAATTAAAAAAAATCACAAATGTGTGCAATTTAGAGCAATATGTAGTATTTCCTTTGAATAGTCTTACTCATAAAATACAAACTGAAATGTAAGAACACAAAACAAAAAATGTAAAAATACAAGAATGAGAAAATTGCTAATTTGTCACAAATAGCACCATGCAAAGGTGAAACCAATGGTTGTCTTCAGCTTCTTAAGTATGTAATTAATAAGCTATAATAATATAGAGAGAGAAAGTGTTGGCTCTTTCCTAGGAACTCTGCAAGCCCTTTTTGCATAATTCTATATTCAGTTCTCACAAAAACTCTATAATACAGAATGCATTTTTTTAAGATTTATCAATTTATTTTAGAGAGAGGGATAGTGGGGGGAGAGGTGCAGAGGAAGAGGGAGAGAGAGAGACTCTCAAGCAGACTCCCCACTAAGCACGCAGCCCGAGATGGGGCTCCGTCTCACGACCCTGAGATCATGACCTGAGCCAAAATCAAGAGTCAGATGCTTAACAGACTGAGCCACCCAGGATGCATTTTTTATATTAAGCTGTATCTGATCGGAGATTTGAAGATATCCAGTACCCTCTCTTGGATCAAGCATATGGCAGAGGTGGAATGCCAACCCTAGCAGCTTGGTGACAAAAACCTCTGAACATGACTGTGTCCATGTAAAGAGAGAGGAACTCAGCCTCAGGAAACACCTTCCAGTTGCCACACTCTTGATATAAATTGAATATTTAATTATAAAACACCTGGGAAGTAGTAGTATTCCAATTTTATACATGAGAGAATAGAAATTCAGAGAGTTTAATAACTTGCCTAAAATAACAAAAGTCTAAATTTTGATTTACTCCCTCATCTGTCTAGCTTCAACGCTCATCATAATTTTTGCTCTGCCTGTTTTCCAATCACTTTTCAGAAATCCCTGCTTTTTAACTGGACTCCTTCATTCATGATTCTAATTTCCCCTAGGGGTTTCCAAATTGATATCTGAGCACAGAACCGGGGTACTGCTTAATTATCTACTGCTGAGAGAAGGGCTCAGCGAGTACAGGTGGGTAATGGGTATTTTTTATACGTATATAATTTGTATTAGTTTCTGGCTTAAGAAAGAAATGTGGGCTCCTTTACTATGGAAGCTTATCCAGAAGCAAGAAAATATAATTCTGCCTATCACTACCACCCCTTGAATGCAGCGATAGTTCAAAGACAGACCAGACCAATGATGCCATGCTGGTCTCTTTTCTTTTAATGATGTCTCGATTGAATTTTCTCAGTGAACAAATTAAAAGAGGATTTGCTAAGTGCCAATGCCTCTGACTCCTTGTGGGATTAAAAAACCCAGCTGAACTCTCCCTGCCTCTGTGAGGATCAATGCTTAGGAGATTTTGCAAATGGTAACTGACCTCACAAGGCTTTTGATGAGTTGCAGGACAGGATGGAGTCCAGCTGGCTCCTCCATAGATCTGTTGGCTCCTGCAGGGCCTGCTCATAGGACTAAAGCAGGTTTTTTTTTTTTTTTTAAGTGAAGTTATCAGTGAAGACTCAAAAGTCTCCCCAGCTATAGTTATGCAGAGTGAGGTGATGATAGCTTCTTCTCCTTCTTCCCAATAATGATCCTTCTTTCTCACTGCCAGGGTCTCAGCTCCACAATGAACTAGGTCCTCTGGCCCTGAGTCATAAAGGTTACTCACAAAGGGGAGTATGTTCTTTGCCCTGGTGACACTAGAGACTGGTTCTTCAAGTTACTCCACCTGTTCAAGTTCATAAGGCGCTAGGAATAAAACTCCTGTGTTCAGTCCCATGAATTGCTTCACTTCACTCTGAAAATTATTCCCCCAGTATCAAGAGGGGACAGAACAAACTGATCAGCAACCAGTGAAATCATGCTTACCATCTTCTTGAAAGGAATTAGCTGACATGCAGGGGTCCAGCTACACTGAGCCCACAGGAAATGTGTTGGCCCTACTACCCGGTGCATCTCCTGTGATCCAGCCCATGAGGGGTTAATGCCTGCTGAAGACGCAGGTCCCCGCCCTGGTCAGGTCTGGCACTTGGTGTTTTTTGTCTGTTCGTTTTGTTTTGTTGCATCTGTTTTCTGGAATGGCACTCATGGCTTACTAGCTATTAAACATCGTGAATATATCACCCTTTTCTCTTCCATACCTGCCATGTAGTTATGTAATCTATGCTCACTGACAATTCATGCAATGCCACCTTTACCTTTTGACTTTAAGAGCTTCAAAGGACAGATAATGAGTTCATTTGTCTTTGAAATCCCAAGCCTAGGGCAATTCCACAAAACATGAAATATATACATTGCCACATACTAAAGTTTGTCAGGAGTAGTGTCTTTCTGACAAAGGAAACTGAGAACATTTTTTGCATGCCTGTTCTGTACGAGGCACTTTCCGAATGGGACTCGTCAGAGCTGTTCGATGAATTAGGTGCAAGTGTTAGCTGCATTTTTCAGAGGAGGAAACAGAGGCTCAGAGCGCTTTAAAAAAATGCCCATAGCCACCTTTCTGGAAAGAAGCTAAGCTGGGATTCAAATCCAGATACTCGGTCCTCATCAACCTCTGTGTTACACTAGAAAAAGCTAGAAACAAGGTAAACATATGCCACCACTCTATACAGAAGGGATTTATACACATCATTCTGATTGGAAGGGATAGGCTTGAAGTTGTTTTTACATAGCATTCTTACCACTTTTACTTACTGGGTATGTTTATTTGGGTTGACTTTGTTTAGAGGTGAGAGAGAGAGAGAAACTCCTCCCCAAAAATACATCTCCTAATGTAGCTGTACCCTAAGGTTTGTGGTGGGAGTGGTGGTAGCTTTTAGAGGTCAAAAATAATCAGAGAATCTCAGTATTGAATGTGGTTTGAAGGTACTTTATTCTTACTCCTAACTGGTCCAAATCGCACAGCCTAACAACAGACTGCGTATTGTGACCTATGGTAAAATTTTGTCTTTCAAGCAAAAATCTGAAATTTGAAAGACTTGTGTCCATCACAGTAAGCGTGACAGCCTCCCCATACCTAAAGACAGCCTCCCCATACCTAAAGAATTTTCTAATTAGATGGGTGATATTAACACATGTGGGGTTTTTTGACATTGAATAATAAAATTCATCAATATTTAGGAGATCTGTATAACTCAGTGAACCTGTATTTTTTAAGTGACCAAATGCATGATGTTACAAAATCACGCATTGGTAAAAGATCAAAGTGCAAGGTAGGCCAGTGCCTTTTAATATAATAAACACAAAAAGCTCACTGGTATGGTTTCAGATTCCACATTGCAATTAACCTTTAAGAGACTTCTACTTGTTGAGTTTTCACATATACACTTATTCACAATTATCTAAAAAGGTGATTAAAATACCATCACCACCCCCTTTCAAACTACAAATCCAGGAGAGGGCATGTTGCTTTCAATACTTCAAATGAAACCATGTATCTCAACAGGCTGAACAAGAAACAGATGCAAATCCTGCTCTCTTCTATTAAACCACGCATTCTCTCACTAAAACTTATTGAATAATAGATATTCTCATAAAACCATGCTACTTACGTTAACTCGTAATAAGCCTACTATATTTTTGAGTGAATTCATAACTGCTTTAAAATTTTCTGTTTCAAAATAAATAAATAAAAATAGAATAAGATACCCTATTTCATTTTACTGATAATATAATGCACATTAACAAGTCCTTTTTTTAATTTTAATCCTCAATAATTTTATAAGAATGTACACAGGTCGTGACACCAAATATCTTGAGAAGAGTTGTACTGGATTATTCTAACCCCTGTCAGATGTAGGTTTTTATTTCTTGTGTTGAATACTGCCAGTGATAAGAAATTCAGTACTCTTAAGAAACTCCATTACCTTTTAAAACCAATCAAATTATATCTTTGACTTTACAGATTTGTCCTGGATCACACTGTGATATCACACAAAGGAAAGCTAATGCCTCTTCTTTATAACAGACCTTAAAAAGCATAAGACAGTTATAATATGAAAGTAAAAATTAACTATGGATCTACCAATTAGTACTCTCAACCAACATTTATCTTTCTCTCTTCCTCATAAGGATATTAAGAGACAACCAGATGCCTTTCTGAGATGCAGACACACAACGGAAATTGTTTTCTCCTAATCTGCCAATGAAGGAACCTTAGAGAAGAAAGTTATAAAGTAAGTGTACCACCATGTTCTGTCCTAACTGCTCACAAACTGTTCATGCTTGAATGATATCTGACACTCTTATTGGGGGACTATAACAACCAAAACAAAAAATAATAACACTTTTAGTTGACTAAGTATTTATGAATCCAAGTTGCATTTTGTGTCTATGCACTTACGTGATACAAGGGGGAAACACTGGTTTTTTGTTTTGTTTTGTTTTTAAGATTTCATTTATTTATTTGACAGAGAGACAGCGAGATTGGGAACACAACCAGGGGGAGTGGGAGAGGGAGAAGCAGGCTTCCCATTGAGCAGGGAGCCCGATGCGGGGCTCGATCCCAGAACCCTGGGATCATGACCTGAGCCAAAGGCAGACCCTTAAAGACTGAGCCACCCATGTGCCCTGAAACACTGGTTTTGGAGAGAAGCTCCCCCTTCCTTGCTTTCACTGAGAAGTGGGAAATTTGGAGGATGTATAATTGCTTTTTTCTGGTTTTAAATTTGCTGAATTATCAAATAAAATCTTGAGTTAGATGCTCGTGGATGCCCCTATCAGTCCTTGTATTTGACCCTGCCCATCCATTAAGTCTAATCTATTCATAATAATTTAGAGATTAAGAAAAGCTCCAGATGAGTTACTGCCTGTTTGATTTTTTTAAGCACCCACTAAAATCATTTGCTTATGACAGAATATCTTTTAACCTCTCCTAATGAAAAGGCTGCAGAATTAGAACTTCTCGGATTTCCTGTTGATTGCTTTTTTTCTTCTCCCTTTTTGACAACGGAAATCACAGTTAAAAACTTCAGATTTAAATGTTTTTCCCCCTTCCCAGAACTTCACAGCATCATTTGTATCTTTTTTTTTTTCCCTGTTGACATCTAATATTTCTACTGCAAACATCAAACAGGAAAACACGGCGTTACACAAGTCACTGGAGACAAAAAGGCAGAAAGTAATGACTCTGCATTTTGGTTCATTTAACTGTGAATCCCAAGTCAGGAATCTGACACTAGAAAGTAGGAGGGCAGCAGTGAGACAATGTAAAAGCATCAGCTGAACATAACAAATTGAGGATGATAGGCCAGGAAGTCTGTGCACAAGCTGGAGTGTAAAGCTCAAAGTGATCCCAGTAGCAGGAAACACTGGCCCTCAGCATTTATAAAAGCTATTATCACCCCTCTGCTACAGATAACAGGAACTGGATGAAGCGTATTACTATTGCTTTTGGCTCCTTTTTCCTCTAACCATTGGAAAGTAGTCGTGTTTTGTTTTTTTTTTTTTTAAACTTCAATGTGTAGTAGAGTGTTACTCAATTTTCCTAGAAAACTACTGACACGCTTTGGCATAATTAGAGCATTGTAGAATTATGAAATCTTACCAACATCCAGGTAAGTTTCTTCTTCCATAAAATTCATGAATGCAGCACAGAGGATAATTCTACTCTAAAGACAGCACTCTCCCTTCAGCATTTTTATTAACTAACAGTGAGGTGCAGCGTGACATTGCTGGCCAATTGGCAATGAAGCCATTGCTCTGGAAGAGAGTTGGCAACACTCTACCCGAAGCATAAACACTGGCTGCACCGTAGCAGTGGGGAACGTTGACAAAGTGAGGGCTTCCCTCTGCTAGAGATATGTTAATTTGCAATTAACATAGGATGAGGGAGAGCCTTTCAGGATTTCTGGCTTGGAGGTCCACCATTTAGACTTGGGTGTTACTCCTACCCATAGTTGAAATCCCTGGCAATGTATATTATATAATTTTCCCTGCTGCCAAAGCTTCCTCCAAATTGAGAATCCCCCCCGCCCCCATCTGCATCTCTCTAAATCCTCATCCCTTAGGAAGTAATCATCACATTTCATGGCAACTATTTTCCACCAAATAATAACAAAATAATCTTTAGAGGCCAAAACAGTAAACCCTTCATCCCAACTTGGAATTCCACGATCTTCCCTTCACTCGAACTTTTGTTCTTCCATTGTACTTCCTTTACAATATCACCAGCTGTTCTTCCCTAGTGATCGCTAACTCTTAAGCACCTTGTCTTTCCCTTACATCTCCGTGCCAATTTCTTTAACATAACCATCAGGACCAAAAACCTGGGCTCAGCCAGAAAGTATGTCTCTTTTACCAAGAGCTGCACCAAAAACGACCAGAGATAAAGTTCAGAGAGGACTGACAGGTATCTGTGATCTAGGAATCTTTGTTCATGCTATTCCAACATCTTTCAGAAACATTCTAGAAATACAACTTTGAGTATTGCAATGAAAATTGGTTATTTCCTTTTCTCTTAATTGATTGTCAAAGGTGTACAAGAGGGTAGACTAGGAATCGGTGCAATTTGTGCCCAGCAAGAAGGCTCCTGAAATACAACACATACTGCCTTGTCAGCCTATAGGCCTCTATAGCTATAGAGCTATGTTAGCCCAGAGGAAACACCTTGTTCCTATTCATATAAGAATAGCTGAATGGGCTACAGTACTCCTCCTATACAGCTCTATAGCCATTGAATGGGCATCTCCAACTTCACCCAACTAAATCAGAACTCTTAACACTTCTCCAAATTCTATTTCTCCTTGTCTTTCTTATTTCAGAAAATTAGTATGGTATGCACCCACTTGTCAAGCAAAGAACTTTGATACTTTCTAATCACATCCAAATCCATCACAAGACTTAGTGATGCTAATTTCAAGATGTATTTCCATTTTTTTTCTCTCCATGTCTATTTACTACACAATCTTAGACATTATCATATGCCGATCCTTGTTGCTTTGTTTTGCTTATATAAAACATAATTTACACAGCTGATAGAATTATATGATGCCCCAGCTAAAAAAGCCTAGGAGGCTTCCCAATGCATTTGGAAAAAATGCCAAACCATTTCTTGGTCTCCAAGGCTCTTCTGTCAACCTGACCGTGTCTGTATCTCCAAATTCATCTTATAGTAACCTCTCTCTTCCCTCACTATGATTTGTACAGCACACTGGATTTCCTGTCTTAAGCATACAGCCTTAATAAAGCAAGGCCAACTTTCAAGTAAGTATTAGTATCTTTGTGATAGGATATGAGAAGACCGAACTTTATTTTCCAGATTAATTCACTGCCCCACTCCACAGTTCTTGAGATCCCCACAGTAGGAATAATTTGCTTTGTGTTTCTGACTCTGAGGCATTCTTTAAAAAATGCAGACAATGGTGGTTGTTAAAACAAAACAAAATAATTCATGGGTGATATTTTTTCTTTCTTATGCCAACTGGCATCAAAGGCATTCTGGAGGATGGAAAGAGGAATGGCCGAGTTACAAGGGTGGATAACAGCCATCTCACCTACTCTACACATTTGCTGGCAGCGGACCCTAATCTCTGCCCTTGCAACAGGCATGGTCCTAGTCTAGCAATTCTTTGTGAGTCTAACTGTCTGCAAGAGTTCACTGCCTTCTTTGAAACTAATGAAAAAAAAAAATGTCAAGGCCTTAGAAATAGTCACTGATGCTTCTCAACCGTGGGTGACTATCAAAGAGGTAAAACCAGTAGGAAAGTGATGGGGTTCCTGAAGAAGAGGAAACAGTGAAGAGTGACAAACAGACTGTGATTGGTGGTGCCATTCTATGGACGGTCAAGAAACAGAAAAAAGGGGAGGCCAGGCGTGGGATGAGGAGCTCAGGGTGGGCCCCTCGGGTTGCAGAGGCTCACAGTAGATACAAATGAAGCTATGCACGTACAGCTGGTATGAGGGCTCAGCTCTGCAAAGTCTTCTGTGTGGGAGACAGAGACTTCTGAACTACCAGAATGTTAAGGATAGTTGAAGAACCCAAGCTGATAAAATCAATAAGAGCCCATATTGTGAGAAGAAAAAAAGAGAGAAAGAGCAGAAAGGAGGACAAAAATGGAACCATAGTGATCAGCATCACTTGGGATGCAAGGGAAGAGAAAGAAAACTACCAGAGACAGTAAAGGGCACCACAGAAGAAGAATGAGCAAAGGTGCTTCAGAAGTCACGGGAATAGGTTTCCTAAGTCGAGAGTAGTCGCGGAGGCCATAGGCTGCACGAAGTCGAAAGAGATACGGACTCAAAGCTCTTTGGAGTCCCTAAGCAATCTTCGCCAGAGCTATCTCACAGGAGCAGGAGGGACAGAGCCCAGATATCAGTAGGTTAAGGACTGATAGGATGTGTATAATTATTTCAGAAAACTCAGTCATGAAGGGAAGATCATGATTTGAGTTATATCTTGAGATGGGGAGAAAAAAAAAAGATTTGTTTTAAAGTTACAAGAGTAAGACTTCTAACAAAGAGCAGGGAATGATGCACAACTCTGAGATAGGAAAAAAAAAACATTCTGAGTAAAAATAGAGAGGGCTGTTCCACTGTGAACAATGGTTTTAAAGATTTATTGAAACATGCTAGTTGTGGAAATAGACATATAGTAATATACAGACTTGCAGTTACCTCCCAGAAACCTTCACTAATGTCTCCCATACTCCCCCAACCCCAACCCAGACTTGTATAGGTGTTCCTTTGACTTTTCCAAATGTCCTGAGTAAGGATTGCCTTTTTTCCCTATTTACTGTGATAAACATTTTTAGAACATTATTCCTAGCACCATACCTGGGTATATAGCATGTTGGCTCAGATAACTGATAAATTAATAATCAAGTACAGTACAGAAATAAGAAGTCAGAAAGCAGATTCAAGGAACAAATAAAGGCTTCAGAATTTATGGTTTTTATGAAAAACTAATTATGAATTTAATATTTAATGATAAAAACGAATTATAAGCAAATAGCTTTTATAAATATCTTTCAAAATGGAAATTAACACCCCAAACTGACTGCACTTCATAGGTCTGTGGGATTTTTTTTTTTATTTTGTTTTATTCTTTTCTCCATACAATATAAGGGCTTTCTAGCTTAGAGGCAGGAAAATGGATTACGTAACCTTTCAAAGTCCTTCTTAGGCCTATGACTTTATGATCCACTGACATGCCCTAATTCAGTCTGTCCCATGAATATACCCACTCACAAACTAGACATGCATTACAGTTCTATCAGCTTCCCCTATCATCTTCTTGGATGACAGTTTTGCTCCATTGGCTGGTTCATGGGTCAAGATTCATCACCTGCAGCAATACAGGATTTCAGTAACAAAGGACTGCAGAAATTCCAGAATAGCAGCCACATACAACACATCTCAGGTGGATTTTGTACTCCTTTCACTTACTGGAGTTTTGTAATTTTCCACAGCAACTCCCCCCCCCCCGCAAGTATTGGACGAGATACTCAATACCCCCCTTTGTTGCATCATCTATGTATATATTAAATTCTTAAATGACAGCGCTAACACGACATGAAAAATAAATGTGGTGACTCCAATTCCCCGCTCAGCTGCATCAATAAAACCACTCAAGACATTCAGAAATATGTGGAGTTTTCCATGGGAGACTGCAGATCGATGAACACACAGAACATGTCCTTGTCACCCTGCTGCGGTGCCTTCTCTTCTCAGCCTGATGACACATCAATAAAGCTGTCTGAGTCCCTGGCTACCTTTACAGACTGTAAATGTCTGCTGGTATTAGTCTTGCTGAACAGGATTCTCTGCACACCTCCCTGCCACCCTATCTAGCTCTCGCCTCCTACAGAGCTTTCTAGTTCTTATGAAGGGTTCACAGAAATCAGGACAGAAACTCTGACAAAGGGATAGGCATTTTTAAAAATTATAGCATTACCATAGGTACTTTGTCATTTGCAGAATTTCCAAAATCATATATCTCTAAAGTAATGGCAAAATTCTTATATATATATATATATATATATATATATATATATATATATATATATATATATATATATATATATATATAATAAATTTGTGCTTTTGTCCTAGCTGTAATACTAATGTACAAAAATCACACCATTTAAAAAAATTTAAGCTCTGTAAATTAAGTACCTAATGGATCAGTTCTGAGTCACTCTTTTCCTTAATGGAACCCCTCCTAGAAGTTGATGAAATGAGAACTTAGTGAAGAATAAACCACATTTATGACACTTGCTACTACAAATTTAGATCAACATTTTCTTTCTTTTAATTTTTTTAATCAAATATTTGGTAGAAGGGGCGCCTGGGTGGCACAGCGGTTAAGTGTCTGCCTTCGGCTCAGGGCGTGATCCCGGCATTATGGGATCGAGCCCCACATCAGGCTCCTCCACTATGAGCCTGCTTCTTCCTCTCCCACTCCCCCTGCTTGTGTTCCCTCTCTCACTGGCTGTCTCTGTCTCTGTCGAATAAATAAATAAAATCTTTAAAAAAAAAATATTTGGTAGAAAACTGCCATACACTGAACATGATATGGTATGGACTGAATGTTTGTGTCCCCCTCCCCCTGCCCATCCCCCAATTTGTATGTTGAAGCTATAATCCCTAGTGTGATGGTATTTAGAGATGGCACCTTTGGGAAGTAAGTAGGTCATAAGGATGGAGCCCTCATGAAAGGATTTAGTCTCTTTTAAGAAGAGACATGTGACAGATTTTTCTTTAGGCTATAGAAAGATATAGTGAGAAGATGGCCATGTGCAAGCTAGGATGCTGGGTCTCAACAGACAACGCATCTGTTGGCACCGCCATCTTAGACTTCCCAGCCTCCAGACCTGTGAGAAATAATTGCTTGTTGTTTAAACTACCCAGTCTAAGGTGCTTCTTACAGCAACACAAGCTGACTACAACAACATGTTAGTGGGAAGACCCACATGGGAACAAATGTTGAAAATACATCATGGCAAGTATCATTAATTCAGGAGAGTTCAAAGTATGTGGGAGGTGCAGAAGAAGGTTTCCCAGCAGAACAGAGGCGGCACTGGAGAAGATGTAACATTGTTCCTGGTGCTTGAAAGTTGAATAAGGGTTTTCTGTGAGAGACGGTAGAAGGGCAATAAAGTGGGCTCTCTATATGCAGATGCATCCAGCATGAAAGTGATGTTACCTTCACAGAAATGCAAGCAGCACAGTCCGGCTGGAATATGAGGATGAGGAAGGACAAAGAAGTGAAATAAAAAAGATAAGTTCATGAAGGACCTCATCTACTAAAAGAATCATCCTTCATTCTGTACATCCATTCTTTCCATGCCTGGCTTATCATCAGAATCATCTGGGAAAGTATTTTCAAAGGACAGATTGTTTTGCTATATTTCGAGAGATTCTAATTAGTAAGTAAGGGACAAGTTCTAGAAACTTATATTTTTAAGAAGTGCCAGCAGTGATTGTGATGCTCACCAGACCTGAACATCATCCAATGCCGAAAACGGAGACTCTGAAGGACATAGAGGAAGGGAGATGATTCAGTCTAATCTGGGTTTAATAATCCTCAATCCTGTAGGTAGATGTATGAACAAAATACTTATACATATACATATTAAAATATGCATAGGAAAACAGATGCAAGAGGATATTTTAAAATATTAATTTGAGATGTTGCATTAATGCTATGGAGCTAAGAGTGATTTATTTATATCCTTTTTGCAAACTCTTATTATGTAGATATGTTACTTCCATAATGAAAGAATTGAAAAGTGACAAATACAATACATATACATATTCATATTTCAAATAGATGTTACAAACTTGTGGCCAATCGATTTGTTTTATTAGGGGTGCACAGAACTGCTACATTCTGTGTGTATGTGTGTCTAGTCATGAGGTGCCTACACTTTGCAATCTGGAAATTTACATAACAAACTGGATTTCCTAATTCCCTTGCAAAATTAGGAGAAATGGTAATACTGTGCCCATTTATCAACATGACAATGACTGGTTGGAAATCCCTATGGTCTAGCCATGTATCTTCCTGCCTACGTGATTCCCACCACTGCCTGTTCTCCTTACTGTAACTCGATTCACTCATTCACTTCTCTGCCTGACCGCTATATGCATTGGGTTTGTGAACAATGGTTACACAGGATATTATATTTGAAATGGACAGGACTAATCTTGAATGTTGTTTAATAAGACTACATTTGGCAGAAAAAGGTTAAGTCAACATGTGCCGAAGTCCCACTAAGCTGGCTTGAGACTTTTATTCATGAATTAGGAGAAATAGGAGAAAACTGAACATTTTTTGAGTATTCTGTACCAAGCACTATGCTAGAAGATTTAAATACATGCTCTCACTTAATCAGCTTAATAATCCTAAAAGTATTAGGAGATAAACTCTGTGAGGGGCAGAGATCTTTTACTGCTAAATTCACAGTAGTTGGAATAATGCCTGGCATGAAGGAGGCGCCCAATAAATATTTTTGATTGATTAAATAAAAGGTAAGTTGCAATTAACAAAACTGACACTCGGAGGCTCTGACCAAGGTCACACAGGTAGTAAATTTTTAAGCTATAATTAAGCTCAATCTGCTAGCCTTCAGAACCTAGGAGTCTGTACTGTCCAATACTGGCTTTTCCTTCTCACTGAAGTGAATCCTCAGTCAGCTACATGGCTCATTTATTGAAATAGAGCAGGAAGGAAATCTATTGTCATATGTCAATTTAATTTCTAACCAAATCTTTCCCTGTATTATCTTGTTTTCCTTTTTTTTTTTAATTAAAATTTTTTTTTTTTTATTTTTTTTACTCTACTAGACAAACCTCTTAACTTCTTAAGACATGCAAATAAGTGTGTTGGTGATAAGTGCGATTCATAGAGAAACAAGAGGGAGTCTCAGACTACTGGGAGCCTTGTAAGACCACATTTGAAAGTCGCCCAACATGGCATCCCATTCCTGGCTTCCCTTTAGTCTAATGTTTTGTCTGACAAGCTAAGAGGACTCTACATAATTAAAAAATGCACCCACAATGCAAACATCCTCTGAGTTTTAATGCAACCCTTACTTGACCCAAGGTATTAATCAAATGGAATGAGATTTCTGGAAAAGACCTTGATTATTGAAGAGATGATTTAGCAGAGCTTAGCTTGGCTACTTTCCACCTCTGACATGTATGAGGCAATGCCATATTTGAATCTTACTCTGTTCTTTTCCAGCTACACACATCTTTCTGTTGGTCAATAGGCTCAAACCTCTTCTGATGATATATGGAATTTTTTTTGAACAACCAGGATTCCTAGGAAGACCATAGCTAGTTGTGATCCTGAGATAAAATTGTTTTCTATTTAACATGTGCTTGCATTAAAAGCAGGAATTAGCAAATGCTTAGACTTCCAGTATTTTCCCTCTTCTTTTCAGTTTTTCCATAATTGGGTAGCAATTTGGCAAAGTCTTTGAAGGGCAATAGAGTTTTACCTTAACTCTTCGAATTCTTCTCTGTACTTTGAAGTAAATATTACAAACAAATAAGTTAACAATTATTATCCGATAACTACTTCAATTTAAGAAGCCGACTCTGAATAGAGAGTCCTAGGGATAAAGAGAAATATGCACATAAGTTATATATAGACCCACATATAGATGTGACTGATTTGGTTGACCCTACCTTGCTGGTGGTTCTTTATCCTAATAAATTCAAGATCACTGTGTTAATATAAGGTTGCCACAGGTCTCTCCAAGTGCTGCTCTTAGATTGCCCATTATTCATCTGGCCACTGGATCTGCCTGCTTTTGTTAAGCCTGAGCTGAGCAGCTTCTATTAAAACTGGAACAAATCTCAAGGGAAGCCAAGTTCCGAACACCGGGCTGTAAGTCTGGGTAGTCATCAGACAGCGTCATGAGTCACAGACTTGTGTCTCTGTTTCTGCTGCCAGCTTCATCAACAAGCTCCTCATTACAGGGTAGGTAGAAAGAGCTACAAACCACCAAATGAAGGCCAGAATTGCAAACAATAGTATTTATTTTATTCATGCTGAGAAATTTAGTCTAGTAGTTTTAAATAATAGTTTTTTTTAATATTTCAATGCATGGGTAAGAAGCCATAGTGACTTATGTTTAAAGTAAGCCTTATGGCCATTTACAATTACAGAAGGGACAAGAACACTCAATATGCAGTGTGTTTGATGACCAGATAATGGTACAGAGAAATGCTCAGGATATGTATTAAGTGGGGAAAAAAAGCAGGAGAAAATATGCCTTTTATGGTTACATCTTTTAAAATATGCATAGGAAAACAGATGCAAGAGGACACTTTAAAATATTAATTTGAGATGTTACTTTAATGCTATGGAGCTAAGAGTGATTTACTTACATCCTTTTTGCAAACTCTTATTATGTAGATATGTTACTTCTATAATGAAAGAATTGAAAAGTGACAAATACAGAACAAAGTAATATATAAAAGACAATCTTTTGTCAATAAAGTTCTCTAATTTTTAACACGAGAAGTGTTACCTCAATACATACAACCAGTTTAAAGGTAGGTTACAGTTTCTTAAAGTATTTTCTTCATGTCCAAATAATTTTAAATAACACTTTTTCTAAGGGAATAATCACTATTCAATTTAATAAAGGTCAAAAAGCACGTCTTTCTGTAGGCATATTCTTGATTGAAGGAAGAAAGACAAAATACAAAACAGGCATGTCAGCAGGTATGACTATATTTCAAATAACATGCTAAATGCTGCCGAGAGAGGACTCATATAAAGAAAGCAAGGCAAAGGACATCCAGAATCTTATAGTTTGACTTTGACTCATTTGGAAATGCTACAATTACAGACACCTTGGGGAATAAGGCACGGAGGCTACAAGAAGGTTATTTGAGATCCATTTGAGATTATGTCAACCAATAGAGCTGAGGGATTGACAAGATAAAAAGGCAAGATTTTTTTCCATATCCGATTCTTCTGATATGTTTCACTAAACACATAAAAACAGACAAAACACAAAGGGAAATTGTTTGTACATTTTCAGTTTTGTGAATAGTTTCAAGGGGAGGGATGAGACACCATAAGGTCACCTGGTATGCCTTCATAAATACTTTAAAGTATTATTCCTGCAGCACAATTTGAAGTGCCCCTGGCAATCAAAATATGCTCTTTCTTTTGTTGAAGACCAGGCAGAACTGCCTGGCTCTGAGGGACATCTTACACCAGGGCATTTTACATGAGAGGCTCCTAAGTGGGAAGAGCCAACAGGACAGCTCTGAGCCAAGTCGTTGGAAGGGTGACCACTCAAGAGACCACATTTCAAAGCCTAGTGAATAGAGACAACAGTGTACTTATGTGCGGGAAATGGAGTCAAGGACAAATATAAATAGCCAGTGAATATCAAATAGGAAGTTGTCTAGGAGAGACTATGGTTATAAAGATCTATGGGATGCCGATTCCTTACTGCTTTAAGTCAGTAGGTCTGTGGAAGTTTATACACCGGACTAGCTAAAAGATAGACAGGGCAGGGATGCTTCACATGTAATAATGTCCTCTTTTCGGTGTCCTCAACACTTACCCTTAGCCTCAGAGACCTCCCAACCAATAGCCAAAAATGTTACTAGCACCAAGTCTAATGGTATCTATTTCTGCTGCTAGTTCTCATCGTGCTGTGACCTCCTCTGTCTTTCCTGAACTTTTGCTGTAACAAGACCATCTGTCTTGTTGTTTGGTAGGAAGTACGAGCATTATCAGCAAAATGCTTCTTTTACCCTCTCCACTCACATGCCAGAGAAATATGTGAAAGGGTTAAGACTCCTAGTAACATCTATTAATTCTGCAAACAGGTTAAAACAATGATAAAGCCACAAACAGCCAACATGTTAGATGGATCACCTCAAGTGTGGAAAATTACATATTTATCTCTTTTCTTAAGGGGCACATTCATTTGGAGAACGGACCATGCCTTATTCATTCTCCTATCACCATGACCTACATAGCATAGGAGTTAACATACTGTAGGAAAACAATAAGTGCATGAATGAATGCAGAACTGTGTTCAATCACATCTGTACCTAGTATATTTCTTGACAAAATTAAGCCCTGACACTGCATACTATCAATGGCTCTCTTCTTAATAAAATCGCATGTCATTTCCATCATGCAATCCTGGTGACCATGGATACTAAAAGATAAATAAGAAGGTAGGAAAAATGTTAGGGAAATCCATTGAATCTTAAGAATATTTGTAAAACTTATTTTCTGCAGAATTCAGGATTCTAGAGTCATAGGCAAATAAGAAACCATTCAAAATGAGTGCCGGGAGTGGCTGCCACCTATCTTCCCCTGCTATGATGTTTGGATTTAATTGCTTAACACGAACATCATATGGCTATATTATCTCACATGAGGTAAGAGAGAAAACACTTCTGGTAATATTTCCTGGTCCCCTTAGGGTACAAGGTAGGGACTGGACTATGAAAACTTTTGTTCTTTTCCTTCTTTCCTCCCTCCCTCCCTTCATCCCTCCCTTTCTTTTTAACAGCTATCTGTAGCAGATGAGTCACTAAATTTAATATCTTATTCAGGAATTAAGATACAATAACTCAGATTAGGGATCTCCAAAGTGTGTTTCACAGAGATGCTTTAAGGATCCTGCAAAACTTCCCTGTTGGGGTCTCATTTTGTTTCTGTGTATGATGAGAACATGACTGATTCTACCACTTCCAACCCTAATTCTGAATTTATGTTTTTGCTCAAAGAGTCACCTTCTTCCGATTGAGTTCTGAAATAAGTAAATTCTGTAACTTTTTATTTTATAAGATGACATAGTCATAAACCACTCTTGTAAAGCCAGTTAGTAAGGGAATCTGAATCAGCTATCAGACCTGCAGACCCTTGGGTCAGTGCTCTTTCTGCTACACGGTCTCCCCACTTCGCAGGGAGTTATGAACTCATTCTTCTTCTATCGATCTGTATTGACAGCTCCCAAATTAACTGGTCAAATTCATCAGCATGTTTAACTATCAAGCAGACATCACTAAAAAGACACAGAGGACAGAGCCTCTAGGGATCAGAAAGCCTTTCTTTCCTTTACAATTTTTCAAATTGACCCAGGTTGGTGTATACTGCAGTTCTCCACCAGCATAACGGCAACCGAACATATGGTCACATGTAACAAAGAAAGAAGAAAATGAGAAGGATTAAAAAAAAAAAAAGAGGACAAGAAGGAAGACAAGGAGAAGGACTGGGTAAAGAAGTAGCTTTAAAGATTGCAAGACAATCTGGAAATTCTTAGTATTTTGTAATGCTGCACATTCAATATGTTATTGAATCCACCTCGCATGCATAAATTCATATGTTGAGAGTATTTAAAACCCAAAAGAGAGTTATTATATTTATTCATAGAGTTCTTCTTAAATAAGTTCTTGAAGGTAAGGCAGAGACTGTGATTTCCATTTTACAAGGAGGAAACTAAGGCACATGATTAAATGAGTGTCCCAGTGGCACCCAGCAACTCTGCAGCGGAATGAGAACTGTAATATATTAACTCCTACTACTTTCATCCCTTCATCTCCAGCGTTGTCATTCTGAATATATGACTATGATCACATAAGTCATAAACTTGTATTAAAAAACAAAAATGTTTCAAAAACCCCACTGCCAAAAACATGCCAAAGTTCAAAGACAAGTGAAATTCTGCAAAATATTTATACTGTGTGCAATGGAGAAAGGAAAAAAAAATCTAGAAAAAAACAACAGCTCAATGAAAAAATAGGCAAAGAGTGAAACAGGCAAACAGGCAGCTCAGCTCACAGAAAAAGAGATTCAAGTAGCTTAAAACCATATGGATAGATGCTCAACCTCACTAATTATTCTGTAAAATGCAAATTAAAGAACAAAAAATACTTTTTTTTTTAATCTATCAGATTGGCAAAGATGATGAAATTTGGCTAGGGTGTGAGGAAACAGATATTCTTATATATTGTTGGGAGTACTTGGCAATATCTATCAAAATGTTAAATGCCCATATGCTTAAATGCAGCGATCCACTTCTAGGAATTTCTCTTACAGATAAACACCCACATGTGTAAAGAGCTGTATGTACAAAGATGGCCACCACAGACCGTTAAGTGCGTATCGGTAGACTACAATGGAAACCCACCGTCATTCAACAGATGATGTGTAATAAGGATATTGTTACGGAAATCTTTCCAAAAAGAGTATTTTTAAAAAAAGCAAAACATAGAATACTGTTTAACCAGGTCTCCATTTTGTGTAAAAACAGCTTATCCATCCCATGTAAATGCTGATGACTCTGAAATGTACACATACAGTCTTGATCTATATCCAACTTAATACAGTCATTACAGAACACTTGATTTCCCTCCTTCCCAAAACCTACTCCCTCGACTTTTCCATTAATTAGCAGCATTATGCAATCAAGCGAGGATACTGAGGCCCAAATCTCCATCTTATCCTTCTCCCATTTCCAATCAGTAAGCAAGTTCTATTGCCTAAACCTCCAAAACATACCTAAAAATCATCCACTTTGGTCTCTTTCCAATAATACTCCAATCCAAACCATCAGCCTCTTCCAGAGACATTTGTCTCATAGGCTTTTCTTCCACTTTGTTTTCACTACAGTCCATACCGCACACAGTAGGTAGAGTGATGTTTTCACATGTAGGTCACCCCCGGCCTAAAATCCTTTAATAATTTTCTATCATATTTGGGATGAAAGCCTAACTCTTTAACGAGCCTACAAAGCCCTATATCATCTGGCCCCTGCCTGTCTCTCTGGCCTCAACTCCTTCCTTGCTGATGCAGAGAAAATTTACTGCAAACACAGAAATCTGGTAACAGAGTGATACTCAGAAGGGCTATTTTGATATATTGTATTTTCAGAGTTGAAAGTCCAGACTGTTTCCATCCTGGTCCCTGCGCTCACTCACGCATGGATCCTATAGAAACCCCTCTCTGCTCTAGCTGTTCTTCTCAGATTGGACACCACGAGGGTTTGCAGCTATCATGGTTTTTCCTCATCCACTTGTATTTGGGATTTCGAGGCTCCCTTGTCACCTAAAAGAGTTGTATGTTTTCTTATTAAGTATTGCATTTTTCTGCCCAAATTCTTTATTCTTTTTTTTTAAACCGAGGACTTAGGAGAGATTCATAAACTTTCAAAACAGCTTCTGCCATCACTCCCAAATCCTTTTCACTGTAACCACAGTATATTCTGGGTTATTGTTTGCCTTTTTTATATTTTACCTTGGGCACTTGTTTCTTCTTCAGTTAAATTCTTTTAATGAAGGAGAAAATCTCAACAAAAAGTAAAATTTAAAACTTTATATGCCGTGTGATACCAAGCTTAAAAAGAGAGCAAAAGAAAAATGATACACAAAATAGTCAAAAGAAAAACAAAAATATTTTTATCTATCTGATTCAGGTAGGTATTTGGAAAGCTAGATAGCTTCTTTGTTTTGATTATAGATATAACATATATATAAGATAAAATATATGTGCAATTTTTTGAATAGATGCTTTTAAAAATTTTATATCATTATCTGGCAAAATTTAGGAAACTGAAAAAAGATTTCTCTAAATAGGAGGACTTGATGTAACTGAATGCAAAAAGGAAGCCTGTTGGATTGCTTAAAAAGTAGGAATTGATGAGAAATACTGCCATTTTGTCCAAGAAAACAAAATTAGGAGGAGATTTTGAGTTGTGCTCTCCTGTAACAGTTATGTGGCCACGGGTGAGTTGGACAGCCAGCCGGGGCCACTGTTTTCACATACAGAGATTTTGGGGGCTTGCAGAGGACTCAGTCAGACCTTAAGACATGCTTAGCTCAGTTATCACAAAATGAGGTGAATCACGTGCTTATATTTTCCATAAAATATTCAGACTTTCAGTTTCCCTTAAAAAATAAGGTTTGAAATTAGAGCAATAGGCTGGCACTGGGTGACTGTCATTTTTTTCCCCTGAGATCATATACACTCCAGTTTAGCTCTGTTGCAGTTTGAATTGTGCCCCCACCCTGCCCAAAGATATGCTGAAGTCCTAATTCCCAATACCTCCATATGTTAACATTATGTGAAAAAAGGGTCTTAACAAAGGTAATCAAATTAAAATGATGTCATTAGAGTGGGCCCTGATCCAAAACAAGTAGGGGGGAACTTCCACACAGATGGACACGTAAAGAGGGAAGACAATGCAGGTACACGGGGAGAAGGTAGTCATGGAACAGGAGTGATGCAGCTACAAGCCTAGGAATGCCAAGGATCGTCAGCCAAGATAGATTTTCCCCAAGAGCCGTCAGAGAGGGCATGGCCCTGCTGATACCTTGATCTGGGACTTCTTACCTCTGGAAGTAGAACAATATACATCTGTTATAAGCCACTGCAAGGTCCCGCAGTCTGTTACGGTAGCCCTAGGAAGCCAACATAATCCCAGTACCCATCTGAAGCTCCCTCATCACCTGTGTGGCCTTTCAAGCCCCTGCAGTCTTTTCAGTACCTTGTCCTTTAGGCTAAATGAATTTTGTGCCTTCTTTTTGCTTTCATAATCTATGTTTTCCCACAATTTAGATTTGAAAAGTCACTTTAGAAAACGGCATCTTAAAATAAGTAGTGACAATGCACCAGGCATTCGAATACCAAACTCAGAACACTTTCGCACAGGCTAAGTCCTTGGATAAGTTTGTATAAATGGAGCAAGAAAGTGGAATTGGTTTGGCCACAAAGGGTGGAGCTAGGAGGGTACTTGCTGGGAACCAATGCTTTGCCTAGAATTTCTCCAAAAGAGGCTTCCCAACTATTTTTAAATACTATGATGGCCAGATAAATGTTAAGACAAACGTGCCAAAAAAAGCATGCAAAATCCTATTACTGAGAGAGATCAGAAAGGAGACAAAAGGTGATCATTTCATTAAGAGTTTACTCCTCCACCAAGAATGCTTAGCCCCCTCCCCACTGCTGTCAGCACAGGGCTATGGCTGTGGATGCCGTCACCACCTGGTAGAGAGCCAACAAACACATTCTAAACACAGTAACAGGTTGACTCTAGAGAATAAAAGATAAAGTTGCCAAATGAGCAAATGTAACTATTTCATCAGCGGAAAGGATCAAAATGTTGGAGCCAGAAGGAAGGAACAGTATCATGGAAATAGAATGAAATGGACAGTTAAAAGTCCAGTATTTTATTTGTCTCTCTGGTTTTGTTATCGCCTAGAATGAGTGATTTGACCTGTCTGGGGAACAGGAAATTTACCTGCATAAGCTATAAATAGAACACCCATCTGTTCTATTTCATACGTGTTCAACCAAAGGAAATATTTTAAATGGATTCATAAACTCCATGACAAGGTGTTTGACATTTTGTTGTTGTCGTCATCATCATCATGGTCACCATCATCATCACCACGACTTCATGGAAATAGCAGTTAACACCTTTATTCACTCGAATGTTAATTTTTTAAAAGTTAATCTGAAACTCCCACCTTAGGCTTTCTTCAGAGCTGAATAAAAACTGAACAGCAAGGCGCCTCAGTGGCTCAGTCAGTTAAGCATCTGCCTTGGGCTCAGGTCATGATCCCAGGATTCTGGGATCGAGCCCTGCATCAGGCTCCCTGCTTAGATCCTTAGCAGGGAGGCTGCTTCTCCCTCTGTCTCTCCCCCTGCTTATGCACTCACTCGCTCTAATAAATAAATAAAATTGTAAAAAATAACGGAACAACTATATAGTACATCTTTTGAGAAGAGCCAGCTAAATACAAATGCTAATTGTTCTAATATTATATAGCTGTTTGGGTCCTTCAGACCAGATGATTCTGCAAACTTATAATCCTTTTATTTTTGTGATTTGTACTAGCAATTAAACACACCTAAAAATGTACTGTTTTTAGAAACAGAAAGCAGGAGTTGCTGCTAACCTGTCTTTCAAGACAGAGAGTCTAGTTATTGCAGAAATGCTGTCCAGGGAGGGTATATTTCTGGCATTGTCAGACGAAGTGGGCACGTGCTGCAGATCACCTCTATGTCTCCTGTGACAGAGGGGGCTACACACTAGGTATACCGTCACAAGCCTGGGTTTGCATCGAGATCCCACCCTTCGCAAACTGTCACCTTGGTAGGTCATTCTTCTCTGGGAGCCTCAATTCTGCACTTGAAAAAAGAATGCATAATTCACAGGATTGTTTTGAGATCAAGCAAAAGGATGCCTGGGGAAGGGTTGTGTAGATACAGTGCTCCCTCAGTTCCTTTGGGGAACAGGAACTCACGTCAGCCGCTCAGCGGCATTCAACTGAGATAGTGAGCAAACTATTCACTGACTAGCAATTGAGTTATTGAACTATTTTTTTTTTTTAAAGATTTTATTTATTTATTTGACAGAGATAGAGACAGCTAGCGAGAGAGGGAACACAGGCAGGGGGAGTGGGAGAGGAAGCAGCAGGCTCACAGCAGAGGAGCCTGATGTGGGGCTCGATCCCAGAACGACGGGATCACGCCCTGAGCCGAAGGCAGACGCTTAACCGCTGTGCCACCCAGGCGCCCCTATTGAACTATTTCTTAACTGAGTCCCTGGATTCATCTTTAACATCTAGTTACTCATTGTATGCACTCCACCCTCCAAACCTCTTTCCTACCTTAGCTTTGAAAACACACTTATCAGAAATGTCCAGCATTTTTTTTTTAACCTGCTGTGACTTGACTTCTTACCTAGGCTTCCAGTTTCAATGCTTAACTCCTATGAATGTTGCTTATTGACTTAAGTACTAATTACTAGTTATACGAATAACTACTCATGATACATAGACAGCTTTCTGATAAAACTAATTTGAGGTCGGTGCTGTGCTAAGTATTTGGACACTGTCTTGGGCAGACTTTAAAGAGCCCTGAATTTTACAAATATGACACCAGAATGTATACGATTTATGTCAATTTCTTAAAGTTATAGGAGTTGGAACTGGGGGGCCAGCAGTTGCAGCCCAGGTAGAGCTGTCTCCAAGGAGTTTCCACCTCCATGGTGAGGAGAATCTGCATGGCATGGGAAGCTGTCTGGAGGGCAGCTCACGCATGTTGGTAACCAGACCTGGAACCAGATCTGCCTCACCCCAGACTTCTTTCTGGTACCAGGGCTCCTGGCCGTTTTCCTTGGATAACATGACGCTGTAGTAGAAGGTCTCCTTGCTTATGTGACAAAATGAACTTGGAGGCCCATAAATTCCATCAAAATACTTCACTTTTGTAATTGTGACTTTCATGGCTTCCGCATGTAGAGACTTCTTGTTTCCCCCCAAAATGCTTTCTTATATACTTATTTCCACCACGAGTCTGTGAAGCAGTCTGCTTTGCCTGGGACTGAAAAGAATCAAGCCTCTCACTGGGACCTTCGGGGCTAAAACCAGTGACAGTTCTGGGGGCACTGGAAGGAGTTGTCTACCCTGGAAAAAGGATCATTTCCGTTTTATAGTTGAGGAGACCTGGCTGTGGAGCACACAGCTGGCAACCTGGCAGAGTCGAAGCTTCAACTGCCATTTTCTGACTTCGGGTCCAGTAAACAATCTGCCCCGTGACCAGAAACAACTTATTCTAGGAAAGCAGAGACATCTCAAATTACATGGAGCTCAATGACTGTCATCATATGATACAATAGACGAACAGAGTAATCTCGCTTTCTCAGTCAGATGTTAATATTTAAACAGTTAACTCCTGCTCAGACCTGATTTTTCTCTATTTTTCTAATGGCAAGTACAGAATGAACATGTCAGGCGTCCACCAGTTCCATGAGAGTTAACAATAGTCATTTGTCTTTACTATGACACTGTAACACATAAATGATTTTACCTGCACTTAATAAAAGTAGCGTTTTGATAGTAACTTGCCACTGAAAGACATTTTTATACAAACTTTAGGTACTTATGTCAGTGAGGGCATACAAATGTATTTTAGGAGAGGGACCTGAGATATTATTGGTGTTATTTAAATTTGAGGGAAGAAAATACCAAAGGTGTCAAAGTGGGGCATGAAATTCAGAGAGAGATCCTACAGCAAATTTAAAATGAGTGAATGAGTGAACCTTAGGGAGACTGACCACCGAAACAGTGAAGAAAGGCGCCAATGACTCAGAATAGCAGTATCTGTCCTTCTGCACTAGGGCAAGGCAGGGACCTGAAGGTAACAGGAAAAAAAACAAAACAAACAAAAAAACCTTGCACTCTTCCTTCTCCTGGAATCCCTTGGAGTGGTTCCAACCAAATGGAACTAGTGATGTGAACCTCTTTCTCTTTAAACATTTTCAAGAATCTGTAGATAGGGTGCAAACACAATCTATATGTTCAAGTGTGGGCGGGGTAGCTGTAGATGGAATATCATTTACATATAAAGAAAAGAGATCTAAAATAGTAACATATATATGTACATTAGGACAGAAAACAAGAAACTTTTGGCTGAGACCATTCACATCAGGACCCTTTCCCCCAAGAATAAGGAAAATGCAGACAAGAGCTTCACGCATTTCTGTATCTCCAATCACTTTAGGCAAGAGAGGAGATGATGTTTTCTGGAAGACACGATAGACTTTCAAGAGTGACTCTACTGAGGATCAAAGCCCCGGGAGCAGAAGTGCTTGGGAGAATGGGAAAAGCATGTATTTCTACGTAAGCATGGTGTCATATCTTGTGTGACTACCAGAAAAGAAAAAGAACAAGGAAGAGTAGAACTGGATGCCATCATTTTCCCAACCTCAAATAAAAAATATTCCTGTGAACAGATGTCTCCCCATTTGTGATCTTGCTAAAACAAGTATTGAGTCCTTCCACACCGTCCTTTCCATAACAAAGCAATGCTCAGGAGGGATTATTAGAGTGTTGTCCCAGTGGTGAATCCTAGAGGATGTGAGCCCAGCTCGGCCTTAACCATGTGGAGTCTATTCTACCTCTATTCGCTCTACTAATGAAGGAGCACAGAGAGAGGTTCTCAGACTGGAGAATCAGAGGGTTAAACTCACAGTTTCCCTTTACCAACTCACTCGGCAATTTCGATGATGGGAGAATTACCAGAAGTGCATGTGTTGTCCTGTGAATTGACTTTCTTCCAGAGGAGACCTTTGCCCCTAAAATTCTCCAGCAACAGCACATTAGGGGCTGTGTAATTAAACGCGCCAGTAAAACACGGCTATGTTCGAAGGAACAGGAAGGATTTTCAGCAATGCCAAACTCACACAACTCGGAGAATTTTTAGATTAGATCAATCAAAGGAATGAATGAATAAAGCTGTCTATTTTTTGCTCCAGGGACAGGATCAGTAGATATCTGAGCCAGAATTTAAAATCAAGAGAGCCTTTCACCCTGCCTTATACTGAGAACACTTGCTTCTTATGGTGAACAAGGGTAAAAATAAAGTTCTTCCTCATGTTCCCATTCCATTATTCATGAATATCTCTATATTTTGGAGGGTCAGGCGATGTCCAGAGTAAAGCAACTGAACAAACATTTGGGTCAGGATGCTCTCCCAGGGTTTGCTCCCTCTTCCCAACTACTGATACCCTGAATTTCTGTTATTTTCACCTGATTGGGCAAGAACAAGGGTTTTCATCCAATTTAAGGCTGTGAAGCCTTTATTTTCACTTGTACCCAAGGCAAAGCCTTTGATTGTTTCCAAGAAACAGCTAGGAAACCACACTGCTAAGAAACTTCACTTTGTTAACTTACATAATGCTGAACAAAGGAAGAGGATAGTATTATTACTAATAATCATTTGTTGATGAATTGAACAATTATTTATTGTCACCTACCAGGCACTGATCTAGCCACTGGGCTTAGAGCAGTAAACAAAACAAACTCTTCTCTTCATGCGTCCTACATTTTATTGTGGGAGAGAGAGAAAAGACAAGTAAGCTTTAACACATGCTATATAATAAGTGCTATGGAGAAAAGCAAAGGGGAGTAAAGATTAATGAAGTGAAAAATAAGTGTCAGACATTACCAAGTGTTCTGCATACAATAATTTCAATACCCAAATTTAGGAAATAGATAATATATGTATATATTACATATGATAAATTACAGAGGAGGATATCTGATTTAAGTGAGTTATACTAACTTGTACAAAATCTTGTAAGTATTAATCCAGAGGGCTAGAATTAAACTCTGAATTTTTACTATGTCAATGTCTGGGATTAGTGTGACTTTTAATGTACTTATAGTATGTTTTCTCTTAATAGAAATAGCCTCCAAAATGATATTCCATTTCCTGGGCACAACATTACCTCCACTAAGATTTATTAGGGCTTAGCCTATTCCATAAATCAACGGCAGTAAAATAGCTAGAAAACACGTTAATTGATTATTTCTCCTATTATCAAGACTGCAAATGGGAAAAAAAAAGAGAGAGAGAGAGAAAGTGCATATTGTTACTTAACAAAAACAACTTAGAAAACATTTCATCTCCCCAAATAAAATATGCCAATAACAGAAGTGACTATGGTAAGAAAAAAAAATTACTTATATTCACTTTTTGTTTTTGCAAATTCCTTCTCTCTGATTGCCATTTAAACCCTTCTAGATCGACACTCAACTCTTTTTGGAGAATTAACTTGCAAAGCACAGTTACGGGAGTGAAAGTTTCTGCAGCTACTGCTTGGCAACCTCTGAGTGGGGGGAGGGCATCCCTACTCCCCACGGCCTCCAGTGTCTCCTCAACACACCTCAGCCGACTGACCTTCAACTCACACAGGACAGTGAGACACTTCATTTAGTTCCCTCTTTGGCATCTTCGTTTTCTTTCCTTCTAATTATTCTGAGCAGTAACAACCCTTGGGAAATTGGTGCAATTCCTGTCTTCTCTTCCGTTGACACCAAGGCCCCCTGAAATGCACACAGGCCCTCCTCTGGCAGGTGCCCCGGGGTTCTGACCCTCTTGCTTCACCTCTCTTGTGACCAAAAGCTCTTTTCAGCAAAGCTGCCACAATGGGAAGCAGCTGACAAATTAATACCTGATTGCACAGGCAGTCTCTGCACGCCGGTGAAGGGGAGTACCAAGAGCGCACCCCTCCCCTCATCTAAGCCATCACCTCTCAACCAGACTCCCAGAGCAGGGTCCCCTCTGAGTCTATTCTCACCGATATTAAGGTATCATTTACATACAGCACAATTTTCCCTTTTCAGGTTCATACATCTATAAATGTTGAGAAACTCATATGAAGATATAGAATATTTCCATCCATCCCTAAATTATTTAGTGTCATTTTGTAGTTGATCCCCTAACCTGACCCCTAACCCCTGGCAACTACTGGACTGATTTTTGCCCCTACAGTTTTGCCCTTTCTAAAATGTCATATACATGACATCATACAGTATAAAAGAAATCAGATCATGCTGGTCCTTTGCTTGAATCATCCTAATGGCTTCCCATTGAATACAACAACAACTCCTCGGCATAGTTTGTAGACTGTTACTGTGGGTTAAATTGTGTTCTCAAAATGATATATGGAAGAGATATATATACCACCCCCTGATACCTATGATGTGACCTTATTTGGAAACAGGATCTCTGCAAATGTAATTAAGAGGTAAATTCAGATGAAGTCATATTGGAACAGGGTAGGCCCTTACTCCAACATGACTGGTGTCCTTATAAGAAAGGAACACACTCACACATACACACACACACAGAACAACCATGTGAAGACACAGGCACGCAGAGGGAAGATGGGGGCCGAGACTGGCATCAGGCAGTTGCAAGTCAAGGAATGCCAAGGATTGCCAGCAATCTCAGAAGCTAGGAGAGACAGCATGGCCCTGCCAACACTTTAGTTCAGGCTTCCAGCTTAAAGACATAGGAAAGAATACATTTTTATTGTTTTAAGCCACCCAGTTTGTGGTACTTTGTCATGGATTCCACAGGAGACTAACACAGCTGCCTATCCACAGATGCCCCTCTCCGGCAGCTCCTCTTCCTAGTAGCTCTTCCTAGGCTACTCCCTGGCTGCTGCGATTTTCCTCAGCTATTCAAATGCACTGCATCTTTTCCACCTCGAAAACTTCATCCTGGTTGTTTCCTCTTCCAGGAACATTCCTTCCTCTAGTCTCTGCCTGGTTAAAATCCTACTCATCTGTCAAGGCTCAGCCGAAATGTCATTTTCTCTGAGAATTCCTTGAGCCCTTAAAATAAATTAGGCTGATTCGCATTGCTCTGTGACCTTTTCCTTCGCGGCGTTCATTTCAATGTGTAATTAAATATCTGTTGACTTATTTATTTACTGTTTATTCCTCACAATAAATTGTAAGCTGGGAGGACCAGACCCATTTTGGTTTATTCCCTATCCTGTGTTTATGAGTGTGTGTGTGTGTGTGTGGGGGGGTGTATCTTATTAAGAAAATTTAATTCCTAAATCTCAAGCTTTTATTGCTGGAAAGAAAATCTCCACAAAATGAGGAAAGCCTGACCCTTGAGGTTCTTACTTCAGTTATCATGGCCAACTCAACCCCCGTTCTAGAGCGCTTCCCCCCCTCCACCCCGTAGTTCTAATATAAGCAAAAAGAAAACCAAACAAAACCCTCCCCTTGCTTCACTGAACATTGCTGAGGCACAGTGGAATATTTCAAAGACTCTACCAAACCCTAAGGGAATACGTGATTTTAACACTTTTTGATAGTTGGTGGATAAGAGGTTGATACGCAAAACGCTAAGTTATCTATCCTATAACTCAAGTCTATCCTATAACCACCACTCTAGATATTTTAACTCTATCAGAAGAAACACCCTGTAGGAACTCTATTTTAGGCATGATGATAACACCACAGCTCAGATAAAGAAACTAAGATTTCCACACTTTATATAATAAGGGCTATTCCTTGAAGTCCTTGCTTTCTGGCTGAGAAACATAGTTTGTTTCTAGTTAAGTGACCTCAGCAACAAGTATTCTTTCAGCAAAGATCCCCTCCGCATAGGCCTCTATGTAGGTGTGGGTGCCCTGTGCACTCTTATGTGGTGAATTCTGTGACAGAATCATAACCGCACCATAAACATAGAATCTTTTCAACAAAAGTTTTGTATGTTCACTCATAAAGACTTGCCTCAATATTTTCCATTGGAAAATTTGAAAGAAAATCCATTTTTTTTTCCTTTTTATATCTCCATGGTGCTAGTCCAGTGCTGACTACACAGTATATGCTTAGACAATCCATGTTCACTGAATCAATATTCACCATACGTTATCTTAGCTCTCCACAGGAATGCCTTCCTGAGCACTTGTGCAAACTCCTATTTTATGAGCTTAGAATTTTATTAGTATATGCGTAACCAAACCGAAAGCAATTCACCTTTCTGAATATATATACAGTGCTTAAATGTATATACAGTTACAACATGTAGAAGCAAACTATTGAGAAGACCATTATTTGGCATGAGGTGCTAAGAGTTTGGGGTTATTGTTCAACCTCCAATTAGAGGAAAATTACAAGTGTTCTGGAAGTAGCTGGGTCACAGGTAAGCAAAGGTAATTGCCCTTTGCACAGAATTTTGGGAAAACTAGATTGAGTGTTCCAAGAGCAACAAAGAGGTCCATGGTGCTCTATGGGCTCTATTTTAAAACACTTGTCAGGTCATGGATGGTAGATCATTATGTGAATTAAGCCTACATCAGGTCATTAGGCCATTTGCTAGTACCAAAAAAAAAAAAAAAAAAAAAAAAAAAAATCCCAGGTATAATAGTGCACATCCTCTTTTCATCACATACAAGAAGTATTTTCTAGCTGTGCATAATTTGTCAATGCTCACACTGGCCTGGCTTTGGTTTAAAATAATGGACACTTTAAAGGCTGGAAGGAGATATTACTTTAACAAAACAACTGGAGGGACTTTCTACTGTGACTTTAAAAACAGAAATGCACCTCTTTTCCCATTATCAACTTGACAACCAAGGAAAATAGATTTTAGAAGCTGTAAATGCCTCAAAATTAAAACTGTATTCTTTGCCAGGGTGGAAAAATGATAAACTACAGAAGGCAAAGGTAAGTGTAAATTCTCTTTGGATCAAGGGTTAGCACTGGTGCACTTTCTCTCCGGAATGTGCTGTTCTCAAGCGTCTGGATGATCCATCAAGTTCTCTGTGTGGGTTTTCACAAAGTCATATATCCTTACTCTATAGACTAACTTTATAAAACTTAAAATATATCTTGATTTATTAAAAGATAAAATACATAGAAGAAAAAGAGTGTGAGAACCACTCTTATCAGTAGGAGACGTAATGCTAAGTTCCTGTTCTGCTTTTTACAAAATGATGGAGTTTGCAAATGGAAATTTAAAAAGTGAAAGATATAAAACCAAATATATCAATTATATCAACAAATTTAAATAGGGATAAACTCTGCTATCATAAGACAAAGATTATCATATTGGTCAAATCAATATCCAATTATATGCAGTTTATATGATACCCAAATAAATATATTAAGATTAAGAATACAGAGATAAGTGAGGATGTAAAGAAAAAAACAAATAGAAAAAAAAAAAACCAATAATATCACATAAAATCACAGCCAAGGTAAAAGCACTTAGTAGGATAGTGTTATCTTTAAATTAAAAAGATGAAAAACTAAATAAATATATAGCTATGAAAAGGTATATGCACACAAACATCCCTAAAGGTATTTTATCAACGCTACAGAATAAAATTATAAGCAGAACAACTCAAAATTTCTAGGCATAAGAAGTTTAGGAACAGTGATGAGGCGAGAGAAGAGAGCTAAGGGAATATTTTAAACCTGTGTTTGCACAGCAAGCAGACTTAATAAAGACTGTGTATTACAAATTTAAAAAAATAGTCAAGTTTTCTAAAAACACTTTAAGTCACACTTAACAGAGGATTGAAGGACTATTAATTGCCCATATTAAAAAAAAATATATTGTACTTAGTTTTAGGATTGTATGTAGAGAGAGGAGATCAGTGGCCAGAACAGCAGAAAGAAAAATTGGAATTAAAAATTATTTTTAGGGATGGTTTATTCTGTTGTCCCCAAACCAGATCTGCTATTTAGGGCAAAGTGGCCATTCAACAGTTGTCCCCTGTAATTTTGTAAAATGACTGGCTTGAATTGACATAATCAAAATTAGATAAGCAATTAATATTTTTTTCCATTTGGGTTTGGACCAATTATTTAATACTTCAGTGTTTTGTTTGTGACTATCTTCCTCATCACCCACCTTTGGTAAAGTAGATAGTCCTTCCAGAAAGCCAAATTACTGCCTAATTTATTTACTCTCCAAGTCTGCATGCTGGCATATTGGTTTCCTTAAAGCTCTGTGGAAAGATAGACTAGCCAGAAGGTAAGTACAGGTATATGATTGAGAAAGAAAAATTTCAGAGCTAGTGAAGGAGTAACAAAGCAGCTGAAATCAGCAAGAATGACCTGGATCACGTTTTCAGGACTGAGATGCTTCCTTTTTAACAGCAACACACAATTTGCCTGGAAATCTTGGTCTTCATGCCTCGGGCATCAGGTTGGACTAATCTTGTGTTCGTTGTCAAAATAATAAAATAAAATGTTACTGAAATGTTTCAAGGATGATTCTAAACCTTTGCAAATATTAATTCCCTGAATCCTCACAATGGTTTTCTGAGACACATCCTTATATCCCTATGTCATCAGTGAGGAAGCTGAGGCACAGAGAGATCCCATAGCAAGCAGATGGCAATCCTGTTACACCTCAGCAGCCTTGTGTCAGGGTCTAAGCACTTAGCCACTGCACTACACTGCTCAACTTTCTAGGATTCATTCGTAGGTGTGTCTTCCATTTGTTTATACTCCACTTGGTGGGGGTGGGTGCTGTTTCCTCTGTAGTCTACAAAATAACAAAAATGATTGCTCTTTACCTTAGAATTTAGAGCTTGCTTGTTGCCAGCCTACTGTTTGCAACATAGAAGGCACGAAGTATGTTCTTGCAGGAAAAAAAAAAAAATGAATAAATCATGTCAAATCCCTCTTTTTCACAAATAGCCCAGCATTGACCCAACAAATTCACACGTCAACTAAGGTAGCAAATATCTAATCTGACCTAATCTTGACCATGGGGGATATTCCCTTTGTCTCCTGTCTTTTCATTGTAGAGTAATCAACTCCCCTTTTTATCTTAGTAAGTCAAAATTTCAGAAAGGAAAAAGGAAGAAAAATCCCTTACTCTTAAAAATGCCCACTCCAGAATTGTCATATCATGTGTCAGGGAGCTCAAGGCAACGTTAGCTTCCATTAGTACTACGGAAAGGCACTTGACCTTGAGAAAACTTAGCGCTGACTGGTACCAAAGGGATTAGCAAAGGCTCCATTTTCCGACTCTGTCTTCAATTACTTTGATGAGCAATTAAAATGCTAATTAAAAAACAATCCGAAACTTAGCACTCAGAAGGTTATGAAATAATGCGCTCACATGTCCTACCACACAGACAACTAATAAGGTCACCAAACAAAGAACGGTTAGAAAGAAGCATTGAATTATCACAATAATTTTAATGTTAAGCTTTTTTTATGTGTTCATAATGACCATGCACACCATTATTCTCCAAATACTTAATATGAATTAGCTTATTTATTTATTATAACTCGCTCTTGGGAAAACAACTATTTTATTTAAATAGATAATCATAAGAAGATTCTAAGAATTTTCCTAAAGATAGGATAAGATTTAAAGCAGTCAAACTCAGGATGATTAATTAAAATATCGATAACTCAATCTGCATAATGTTGAGGGCCATGGGCTTTTGGCATTTGCTCTTTTCATAATTTGGACTTCGGGTTTTTTATTGTTCATTCACAGTCACTTCTGAGAGTGAGTTGAAACAGTTTTGAATTATTTAGTTTTGTTTGGTGCTGCTCTCACATTCAAATACCACTGGAGTGGTATTCTTTATTTACAGTGTATAAAAATTAAAGTATTAATTTAAAATCCAAGAAAGCATATTAGAAGTTAATAGTGAGAATTCCTAATCACTTCCGTGGCAAAGGCCTAGAACTGTACCTAGCACAAAGAAGATGCTACTTGTTGATAAAACCAATTCACATCATATTAACCAAATGCAAACTCTCTTAGGAATGCCATTTTTTAAAGTGGGAGAATAACTTTTTTTTTAAAACTAATTGTGTAATCGAAATATAAATATTTAAATGTTTTGCAACCAACCTGGTAACTAACTTTAGTACCAGTGTAATTATCTTAAAAAAAAAAATTCTACAAATATTTGGGAGGAGATGGGGCCAAGCCCTTGAATTTTTTTTTTTTAAATCGACTTAAGAAAAAAACTAATTTATATTTACATCCTTCCCATTTTCTCTACGAAGGAGTAGTCTCTCAAATTCAGTCTATTTGCCCTTCCTCTACTGCCAATCCCCTCCCCACCAGTATCCTCGCAATTCCTTTTCACTCATCTCCTTCAGTCTCACCTTTGATTTATCCTCCACAATGTTGTCATCTCCCTTTCTAAAATGGAAATTATTTTTAGTATTTAAAACACACACTCAGACGCCTACGCAACATACGAAGCCCAAACTCTTTACTACACCACTCAGGGTCTTCTTAATAGGATCTCAACAAGTCCCGCCTCTTTCAACATCCTAGTTGCTAACAGGCCAAATCGTTTTACCCTTCTGAATCTTTGTTCATGCAATCTCTTCTGGAATGCCTCTTTCCTTTTCTTTTCTTTTTTTAAAGATTTTATTTATTTATTTGAGAGACAGAGAGAGCACGAGTGGGGGAAGGGGCACAGGGAGAAGCAGATGCCCCACTAAGCAGGGAGCCTTCTGCAAGCCTGGATCCTAGGAGCCTGAAATCATGACCTGAGCCAACATCAAGAATCTGCAGCTTACTCGGCTAAGCCACTCAGGCATCCGGCCTCTTTCCTTTTCTATGTATCCCTATATATCACTTGATCTTTTAAACTGAAATAAATCATAATTTTCATAGGAACTGATTTATGAGATTCAAAAGGTCCTCTACTGATATAGAGAATATTTATAGTCGACACAAGATCATACGGTAAACTCATCATCTATCATGTTTTGAGGATTGGCGTCATGCACATATATGTACATCTGTTCATGTACAGCAGCCCCTCCTGTCCACAGGGGAGACATTCCAAAACCCCCAGGGGATGCCTTCAACTGAAGACAGTACTGAACCCAATAAAGACTGTGCTCTGTCTCTCCATACATACCGATGAGAAAATTTAATTTATAAATTAGACTCAGTAAGAGATTAACAATGACAAATAATAAAATCGACCAATTATAACAATATACGTTAAAAGTTATGTGAATATGGTCTCTCTCTCAAAATATCGGATTGTGCTGTACTCACCCTTCTCGTGATGACGTGAAATGATAAAACACCTACGTGATGAGACGAAGTGAGGGCAAGGACGCAGGCACTGGGGCTTAACGTGATGCTATTACTGACCTTCTGATAATATGGAAGCAGGGGAGACTCACCTGCTTCCAGACCGAAGCTGACTGCAGGTACCTGAGAGCACAGGTAACCGAAACCATAGAAAGCGAAACAGAAGATAAGGGGAAACGACTACATGTGTATTTGTGTGTAAGTACACGCGTATGAAAAACACCGCTAAGAATTATTTTACCAATGAACTGTATCTTTCATCCTTAAGAGATATTAACTGAGAAATGATTTGTAAAATTGACACAGAAGCCTGTTTTGGGTAGTACGATGTTGCCCAAACTAGCCTATGACATCACAGTAGAACAGATGTGCTGACAAAGCAGCATGTTTTATTCCTGGCAGCACTTTCGTAAACCACAGAGTAGAGGACCCAAACTCAAACACCTGTCGGGAATGTAGAGTTAGCATATGCAGTCAGGAAGGCAGCGGATGGTGAGCTGTGTGTATGCTTATGTAAGCATAACACCTGCCTATTTTATGGCCTTTAAAACACTATGTGGGCCTATCAAACAGTCAACCTAAATATATTCTGAGGAGTAGATTCCTCAAGAACTGCAGGTTTGAGACCTCCGATTTTTTTTGCATTTTCATTTAGGCTGCTACCTTCTTTCGTTTTAGCTTTCTGCGATAAGTATGCTTCCTATTCAGAGAAAGCATAGGGAACAATTTTGAATATATTTACAAATCATAATGATCAAATGATTTAATAGTAATGCACAGTACACTGGCTCATTTACCCTTGTAATTAGATTACCTTTGGTAAAACTACCCTCAGCTTCCATCAGTGACTCAGTACAACAAACATTTATTAAAAGCATCTACTGTCTCTAGACTCGGTTTGGTACTTGGGGATTAGAAGATAAATCAGACTTGATCTCTGCATTTTAAATGATTATAAAACAGTGGGGGAGACTACTGTAAACACGTAATGTCAATATAGAAAATTCTAGGTTATTGTAAACATTCAATATATGTTTAAGGAAAGGCTATATGAGGAATAAACAAAAGAATAAATAATGTAGGTGTGGATGGGGTGCTCTGGAAACACAGAGGAGGGCCATATGACCCACGCTTGGTAGGACAGAAGGGATAAAATAGGTTCCTAGGAGAGAGGATTCCTGAGGACAAGTAAGATTTTGTCAAGCTAAGAAAAGCTGGGGTACTGGAAGGGGGAAAGAGGAAACAACATCAAGAAATATAACTTGGTACGTATTTTTTGCAACTCAACACTCATAAGCCTTCTGAAATTGCCATATATTATAAAGGCTGTAAAACGTGCATAATTAAATTTTGTAATAAATAGCTGTTAATACTAGTAATTTCAAATATGGAAAGCATAGCAGTCAAAAAGATATAGATATGCAGAAAACAATAGGACATACTTTCTATAAGTTTTTCATTCACTATTTTTGCATGCCAAACTATACTAGGCATGCCACTATTTATTCCTCAGGAGAACAGAGTTAAAATATTGACCCTAAGGGAGAAAATGGGAGAGTCATTTGAGTGCCAGAAGCCTCAAAAGGAATCCTCAAGGCTTTGGCAATGTTGTATTTGATCACATTCAGACCTGTATCATAACCTCAGTGATACCCTTAGGGACTGACCTTCTTTCAGTGTATCAAAAGCCTGGACAGAATTGCAGCAGGACGCTTCCCATGGTACCAAAGTAACTGTGTAAATCTCCCAACCAAAAGTCATAGAACATGCTATAGTGAGAAGCATAACGCCTTTCTTGCGATTGAACACCAAAAAAGCACGGACTGTGAAACTAAACTATGAGCCCCTGGGGAAAACTTTCAAACATGAGACCTTGTTTTCTACCATCACGTATGATTTCAAGATAAATTTCTTGCTTACATTCTGTTTGCATAAGAGCTCTTGGAACAAGGCTATCAGAATATAAGAGAAAGGAAAAGTGCATGGGTACGTGTGTGTGCATGTGTGGGGGGAGGTAAAGAGAGAGAATATATATACATTCCCAAACTCTCATTATATATGAGGCCAGCTATTAGGTTTAAAACATTTAAAAATACATTTGCATTCCTAAAATTTTTCTATCTTTGAAAATCCTATGCCTTCTTTTGCTTTTTCCTCATCTCACTTTAATTAGGCCCGCTAAAGGAAATGTAAGATGCATTGGTATAAATTACCAATGCAGAACTTTGTCTGAGATACTGCTTACACCAAGTAGCTTTTAAGAAAAATCATGTTCTTACTTTTCACAAGACTCCTCGGAGCTGAAGGGCTCTCCACCTAAATCGATCACTGAAAATGATTAATGGGTATTTGTACCATATGCCTGAAAAAGCCAAAGGTCACGCAATGGCTCACAGCTACCACAGAAGCCACTACTATATACTGATATCAGCGCGGCCACCATTCTGCTTCCCTTCCAGACTGTAAAATCTCTGGCCTGTGATCATGTCACTTCCCTCCATCACTGCAAGTACTAGAAATAGTACCTATACTTTGTGAGCATCCACGGTATCTTTCCTAAATAAAAAAGAAATATCTAATGCAGATTACAAAGGACTATTTATGTATGTCACTTTTTTCATTTGTAAAACAAAAGTTCTAAGGATTATTATTATTATTATTACTATTATTCAAACATGAGAAAAAAAGTGGCTCAGAGTTTAAATAACTTGGCAAGATTACACAGCTAACATAGGTCTAACATTTTACCTGAGGCCCTCTCTGGATGCAGTCCTATGCCCACCAAAGCAGCTGGCCACAAAATAAACCAGTAAAGGCACTTCTTGATAACCTAGGTGTGCTCAGTATTAGGACATGCTGGGTGCTCATGATGTCTAGTAGGAAGATAAAAGAAAACTAAGATCAGGCAAAGCTGGGATTCAGATACCAACTGACTATAGTGATACACCTCAGTTTGGAAGACTAGCCGTCCAAGAAGCCAAGTTCCAGAAAGTAACAGCATAAATTGGGTTGTTACCCAAAGCTAAAGAGAATGCTCTGTTATGGAAACATCACCATGTCTGAGCAAAGATGATAACAGCAGGTTACACCATTATCACTTAGATTAGTAAAGTAAGTCAGAGTGAAAGGAAAACCCATGATTTCAGAAAATCTCCCTGGGGGCTAAATGATTCAAGGGTAAGGTAGGTTGTCAGATCCCCAGCTGAGCTCGGATTCAAGGAAGGTCGTTAATTCCAGCAGGAAACCAGGGACTAAACACAAGGAAGGAAAAGATAACTTAGGCGTATGAGATACACAGTGGGAGTTTTGGGAAAAGCCGCAGCTTGATGGTCTTGTAAGTATTAGAAGTTCACTCCAGACTTAAAAACCTCAAACCTTTGGCAGGGAATTAATTTGAGAACTTCTGTTGGGTTACCAAGGGGTTTCAAAATAGTCAGGCTTGATTCTTACGGAGCTGGATCTTCAGGTTGAAGTAATAGACATCAAAATTCTGGGAAGACATGAAATCTGTTAGACTTTTCTTTCTCTGTTATGCAATTAACACCCACCTACCTATATGATCCCTAAAACAGACTTGAAAATCTTGCTCCAAACTGAAAATTCCTTGTAAGTCCCAAAAGAGAAAGATTTGATTGAAACCTTCCACTGTGGTTGGTTTTCTTGTCAGTTGTTCTAACATGTCTATTATGATAAAAACTGTGTCACAAAATTTGCAGGATTGTCTGCTATTACTAGAATCCCTGAAACAGTTCATCATTTCCTCCCAAAACAGTTTATCAATAGGTCTGACAGATCCAATGCCACTCTATAGTACAAATATTAAAGTGTTGAAAATATCTAGCCCAAGAAGAAAACCTAGTTCTTTTCATTCAGTAGACACTGTAGATGTCAGTCACCATTTAGTAACTGAAAGGAAAAAGAGAAGAAAAATAATGTAATAATAGACTGCAATAAGTTTCCACATCTGGGTTATAATTTAAATTAGTTATGGTTAATGCATTTGCTTTACTCGTTTTAATTAAGTACTTATGAAGATAATTTCATCAAAGTAGAACATTAAATTATCACCATTCAGCCATACTCAACACACAGGTAAGCACAATTTCCCATAAACAGTGGTATTTTATAAAGCCCATACCCCATCCTCTGGGCTAGAAAAAAAAATGCATACTGGATATAATGAAATGTTACCAGTACACTTTTTAAAACAGAAGCATCTATTTTTGATATATTTATCTGCTGGGCTCTGTCCCCAGTCAAAGCCGCATTGTTTTGGTTATCCTGTCAACCTAGGTAGGACTCGTCTATGCATACAAGACCTAGCTGAGTTGTTACACTTGATTATGTTGCTCATGGGGCAGAAGAATTCTAGGGTCATTTTGGCGGTCAGTTTATAGTGATACTGGCCTGAAAAACCAGAACATGGGAGAAGGAAACCAGCCTCCAGCCTGAAGATGAAATGGCAAACTGCATTCACTAGTCTCGGGCAAGTTTAAGCAGCAGAGGAGGTAGGAGCAGAGAGAGAAGCTAGCGCAGTGAGGCAGGTGTGAGCGCAGTCACCACGTTATAGCTGGCTAACAGAGAGGACTGAGCTGGGATAGATCTCAACAGTCCCTGTGCTTTCATCCCATGACATTCTCGGGGCTCACATACAGAGTGACTGACCATTCATTCTGGTTTACTTGAGACTTTTCTTGGGTTAGCCCTGAAAATGTTAAAGGTTGCCTAGGTTGTCGCTCACACAAATTTTCCTACTTTCTTGGTGGTTTAAAATTTCTTAAACAATACAATCCAAAGCTCCATTAATGTTTCCATTTTACCCTTAGTCCATGACTAAAGAACAGCTGGCTCTGCAAAACCTGTCTGGCCACCACAGATGAAATGTACACAAAGATATTTATTTCTAATGCAGTGTCTGTATTTTAGATTTTTAGAAAATCTAAAAAAGGTTGGGAAGGCTGTAAATACACCTTTTCCTTAGATTCCAGCCAGTGACCACTAATAACAAGACAAGTCATGACAAAGGAATGAGGCAGATAGGCTTCCCCAGGTGTCAGCCTCTGGCCATATAGGTGGTACAGTGAGGAAGAACGAACCAATACAGGCTTTGAAAACAGTCTGTAATTACTGGACCAAGGCTTTCAAATCAGAAGCAAAGGCAAAACAAGAGGAACACACACACACACACACACACACACACACACACACACACACACCCACCCCTACCTAGAACAAAACCAGCTTTAATTCTGCTGAGGGGGAGCAGATCCCAAAGGTTTTCAGTGATCTTCTCTTTATTTTTATATAAATCCCTGTAAGCCAGTTAATCCTCTTAATTTCCCTAACCTCATTTACATCTCCAATGCTAATTTCCCACCAGGTTCTAAAATCCCTGGATGAGATATTTCCTTAGTCTTGCTTCTCTTGTATTTGCCTCCCCCAATCCTTCTAATTTCAGCTAGAATTTCTCCTGCTGCCTACTGCTAAATCGGGCACTGCCATGTACTCTACAAGGTGAGAGGTGGTTTCTTCTAATGTCGGGGAATCGAAGAGAAGAGACGATAGAGAGTACCTAAGACAACTTTTGGCCACATGGACATTTGGCGATGGTCTCGAGGGGCCTTGTATAAGTTCAAGTTTATAGAATCAAGAAAACAAGAAAAGAAATGTGGATTCACTCCTCTAAACTGGAAACATGAAGGAAACATACACACGCACACACATAAATATATATTCATTCCACATAAAGAAAGTCCACTCACAAATACTTGTCATAATAATAATGTGTAGGGTAGGCATCGCAGAGTTGAATTTAAACATACTCTGTCAGTTTTAAAATATGAATGAATTGGATATTTTCATTTGCAGAATGAGCCGTGTATCACTGCTATTGTTGTAAAGATTCTGGCTGGAGGGGAAGCTCTCCATTTGCAACTGCTGTGGGACCATTACAGTATGGGGCAGGTAAAGGGAAAAAAATGAGAATTGTAGACTATTTCCTTTTTTTTTTCTTCTCCTGTCAAGTCTCTTTCCCTAGAGCTTAATATATATACAGGAGCATGTATCCCTCCCCAGTTCCACCATCAAATCAAAAACGGTCTGAAGTAGGCTTCAGAGTAGACAAAGAGAGAACAATTGAGGACTTCGGCAGAAGGTATAACCCTGCTGCATGCCAAGTCAAGTAGGTTAACATGATAGAAATTCAACAAACCATCAGAAGACCCAGCACATTGTAGGTGGTTTTTTCCCCCTATATTACTGAATGTTTTCTCCACATAAACATCTGCATGACCTTTTTTGTTTATTATGTATTAAGTCCCCTGCATTAACTTCAGGCAGAGCAAATATTCTTGTATTCATCTTTATTCTTTTTACAGAGCTTGGCCCAGGGTTTTGAATATAATAAAGCATAATGAATATTTATAATACGAATGGGACATTCTGAACATATACGAAGTACAGTATTTGAAAGAAAGTTAAAGAACTGTTCGCCTATATCTAAACACAGACTGTTAGGATAGTTTTGATTTTTGTTTGTTTGTTTGGCTAGTTAAATATATATATATATTATATATATATATATATATATATATATATATATATATATATATATATATATATAATTTTAGTAACTGGACTTAGTTGTTGCTATTTAAAATTAAGAAATTTTACATTCAAGCAAATGTTTCTTATAGACTTCTCTTGACTTACCAGGAAATCTGATGGCACTGGGTCTGCTTTCCCACCTGCCACCAACTGGCTGGAGTGAAGACCCCCTTCAGGATGGTTACATGCTCTTCAACTTGCCACAGGCCTCCCTAGTCCCTATTACTTACCCCAGGCCTCCTTTACTCATTCGACCTCTAGGTGTCAGTTTCTGCTTGTGTGAAAAAAGGAACTGAATTGGTTTGGGAGACAGTGCAGGGTGTAGCACAGACAGCCCTTAGTGGATCCTTAATTCCCTGGCCATTTTATATAAAATTGTGTACTAGTTTATATGTGGCTTTTTCTCAGAAATAGTTTTATCACATTTTTTAAAGAATGTGTATTTCAAATAAAATAATCAAGAACCATGGGACCAGTCAGACACTCAATAAGCAAGAATTCAGGGAGTAGCCATTGTACGCAGAGTCTTAAGATTTCCCCAGTCCTTCAAAACCTAAGTTTCTTAAATTACGTATATAGGTGTATACACACGTGCACACAGGTGTGCACACACTGACTGCACACATACCAAATAATTAATCAAGGGTTCAAAGGCACCCCAACTTAATTCAGCACTGTGCTTAAAACTACATGGTTCTATGAGGGGAAGGAGGTGGGGGGATGGGCTAGCCTGGTGATGGGTATTAAGGAGGGCACGTATTGCATGGAACAATGGATGTTATACACAAACAATGAATCATGGACACTACATCAGAAACTAATGATGTACTGTATGGTGACCAACATATCATAATAAAAAGAACTGCATGGTTCTCTCTCAATATCAATCTCCAACTGAAATACACATTTTACG